>NW_023458588.1:304623-305821 GCF_013731165.1 Rhagoletis pomonella | reverse complement strand
GGGTCGTTGTTGATTTACAAAAATCTTACACATATCTCGTCTTCCGGCGTGATGTCTTCATATTTTGGAACTTGTTTTAAGTTCCAAAATTTTTTTAGTTGCATATTCAAATGCTCATTTGTGGCATCTTCTACCTGAGTAGAGAAAGTTGCAACTCCTTCTGGGATCTGGCCGCTCAAGATCCAACCGAATATGGTGTTCTGAGCAAGTAAGTTGGGAGAGATTCTTTCAATACCATCAAACATATTTTGGGGAAGCAATCGCTGCCTATAACCAGGTCGATTTGGGAAGGAGAATGACAGTTAAGTATCAAGATGGGACCATTTCTTCTTTTGCTCGGAATTTATAGGGAATTTTGGAAGCAACTTGGTTAATTGGAGCAGTGGTATCGCTTGCGCAAGGATTTCACGCTTTAGATCAGAGCTGACTAAGAGCAAGGAACTCAATTTGTTTGAGGTCTGGGCAATTTTTCCGCCCATGCCGGAGATCTCGAAACTCGAAGCTTGGCAAGGTAGCCTTAGTCTAGACTGGTCTTTCGATGATAAAAGTGCGTGGGGAGCCTTGATCAATGAGTGCTCGCAGTTTGAAGAGCTCATGTTTTACATGGACTATCGCAGTAGGGCGGAGTACTTGGTTTTCATTTTCTGCGTAAAGAGTTCGTACTTGATTGGAACATTGGGGGAGCTCGTCTTGGTTTTCCGAACGGTCCGGCGTTTGCAGGTTAGCAGAAGCTGTTGCATTCTGAGAATGGGTTCTCCGCGGTTGTGGTTGAAGTTGGTTAGGCGTGGAGGTTACGTCCTTGTAGAGAGTTGTGTGATGCCTTCTTTAACATTTATAACACGTCCGGTCAGATGGATAGTCTTGGATGGTATGCGTGGAGGACAGGCAGTTGGTGCACAAGTTATGTACCCTCACTAGTTTTTCGCGATCGTTTATGGAGAGTCTTTTATATTTGAGACACTGACTAAGGGAATGGGTTTTTTGTTTGCAGATAACGCAAGCGAACTTTTTCCATTGTTCTGTTTTGTGTGACTGGACGTGAGAAAATGATCTATTTTGTGACCCGAGGGTTTGCAGTGGTTTTGAAAACGACCTATTGTGGGTAGCCTTTTGTTACTATTATTTGCGAAATTAAACTAGTCTTTGGGTGGGCCATTGGTCGACCCTTTCAACTACCTTGTATCTTGTGGTGAGCAAC
>NW_023458588.1:276932-304523 GCF_013731165.1 Rhagoletis pomonella | reverse complement strand
AACACACTTTAGTATCGATACGAAAAACAGTTTCGTTACCGCACAATATGTTGTGTTGTATTGATTCACGATGATGGTGCATATACGCAACATGCGAGTAACGAGATTATTATGTGAGTAATGATTAGGTACTTCGAGTCAGGGATCGTATTCGTTACTCAGTAACGAATACATACGGTTTGCTACAGCTCTATCAGCAAGTTCACAAAATTAATTGAAAACTTGTATAAACCAAAGCATTTACTATATTTGCTGAACAATGATTTTATTCAACTAACAATATTGTCAAATCAGGGTAGTCGCTTTGTAGTTATTAACAAATATACTTTTATCCCAACTAGAAGTCTCAAGTAAATTGCAAACTTTCGTGAACTAGATATTTATTTCGCCATATCCAACTATGCCACTCGGTCACTATAACCAAATCTTGGTAATTATAAGCAACAGTTTTTCTGCGCGTACAGACTTTAATTTTTTTTACCTAAATCACCTAATTTACTTGCCTAAATGATTTCTTAATATATTTGACATTCCACATTCGCCACATCCATAGTTTATACATAGATATGAGCAGGAAATTATGTTACTTATACGCCATGTATCAACGCGTTTGATTAAACTTAACAGGAAAACAATAACTAACCAGCACTTCAATGTTAACAAAGGTAATTGACGATTTTAAGTACCTTTCCAGGTGTTAACTGTAAAAGGGCCAGCTACTTTTTAAATACATATAACATTACTTATTTCCTTAATTTTGTTACTTCGCAAAAAAAAGGGTCCGGCCCTGGACATTTACCCTCAATGAACATACATACATACGTATGTAATATCGACCACCTGGGATTAAATAATTTTTGACTATCTTACCGTATAATTCATTAACAGATATGTAAAATACTTTGTAACCCTTGATTTTGCCATTCTGTCCGTCTACATCTGGAGGTGACCATGTTATATAAATTGATGTGGAGCCCAGCACGTCACATTGTGGACTCTCTGGAGGTGAAGAAGGTACTGCAATAAGAAAATAGAAACAATTGGTTAATAATGTCGTGAAAACCTTGGCCTGGAACTGAGACCCAAAATACATCAATAATTAATGGGGTCGCTTCACAACCTAATTGTATTTGAAAAGATCAGCAATAGATTTTTCCAAATCCGGAATTACATACATATCACGAAATTAAATATAAGAAATTATTTCTTAGTAAAAGAATTATATGTGCATCATGTTTTCCTCGATTTCTCTGTATTAAACAAGGATAAAGTCTTTTGCGGTACACTGAGAAAAAGGATTAGTTTCGACAACTAAAGGTATTTAGTTCCCGAATTTTGACAAGGATTGGGAACTGTTACTATGGGTTGGTAATTATAACTAAATATATTAAAACTTATAATATTCATCTAGGTTGTACCAAATCGTTCATTTAGTTGAAGGGTTTGGTAATACTAATAAATATTTCTTTGAAGCATATTCCTCAAAATTTCATTCAACTTAATGTATGGTTCATAAAAGGACGTTACTAAGCTCTGCTAATGCAGATAAGCTTTGTTTCAACACATGGTTTAGTCATAGTTACCAAATCTTAGTTGAGGCAACCACGATTTGGTTTGAGACCGGAACATGTTCATGCTTGTGAGTCACCCCTGCACTGAGAAAAACGATTGGTTTCGACAACTAAAGTTATTTAGTTCCCGAATTTTGACAATATTTGGGAACTGTTACCAAGGATTGGGAACTATTACCATGGGTTGGTAATTATAACTAAATATATTAAAGCTTCTAATATTCATCTAGGTTGTAACAAATCGTTAATTTAGTTGAAGGGTTTGGTTAATACTAATAAATATTTCTTTGAAGCATATTTCTACAAATTCCATTCAACTTAACGTGTGGTTCATAAAAGGATGTTATTAAGCTCTGCTAATGCAGATAAGCTTTGTTTCAACACATGGTTTAGTCATAGTTACCAAATCTTAGTTGAGACAACCACGATTTGGTTTGAGAGTGGAACATATTCATGCTTGTGAGCCACCCCTAAAGAATGCTGAGCGCTCTCTGAGCACATCTGTGTTTCATATACGAAGAGCGCCAGCTGAGCAGTGCACACAGTCCCACTTATTGAATCGTTTGAATGGGCTAGTATGCCGACCATTGTATTCTCCCAATCGTGCTGACCATTGCATTGTGCGTGGAAATCATCGCTCCGCTACCGCTGTTCGTATATGGGTCCCAGAGCGCTCAGTAAGCTATGGCATGTCGATCGCTGCGCTAGGTAGAAAAAGAAAAGTGTGTGCTATGACATGCACAGAATTATTTGTCTCAGTTTCAGTTTTTCTATCACCGCGAGTGGTTTCGGTGCGCGCATAGTTATTTAAAAATATAAAGTTTGATGCCAACCGGGGTTTCTTAGTGGATATATAATTTATGTGAATTATAATTTGAAAGTGTCTATTTAGCCAAGGAAAAAGCAAAGCAGTATACTTCCAGCAGATATTGACCTGGGTTTTCGCACGACTGTTCCTGTTTCATCGTCGTTTTTTAGGAAATTCATACCACCATATACATATGTATTATTTACTTTAGTAACTAACTTATGTAAATATGTATGTATTTTTTATGCTTAATATATGCAAATAAAAGAAGAAAGTAAACACAACAAACATCGAGTAAATTTTTATTTGTGTCAAACTGAAACTTTTTTTCCAATAATAAACGGTTAGCTGATTCAAGTCTACAGCAAGTTCACAAAATTAATTGATTGAACTTGTATCAACCAAAGCATTGTTTATATTTGCTCAACAATGATTTGATTCAACTAACAATATTGTCCAATCAAGGTAGTCGTTTTGCAATTATTAACAAATATACATTTGTCCCAACTAGAATTCTTAAGTAAATTGCAGACTTTCGTGAACTATATATTTATTTCGCCATATCCAACTATGCCACTTGATCACTATAACCAAATCTTGGTTATTATAACTAAACCTTTTTCTGGGTGTGAAGAATGTTGAACTCTCTCTGAGCACATGTGTGTTTTTAGGGTTGCCAGATTTCTTATGCGGGAAATCAGTACGTTGGACTTTTTCATGCTAAAAAAAATTAGTACTTTTCAGTACAGTTTTATTCAAAGCAAAATTATGTATGTAAGTATCAGACAAGACATTAAAACGCCTGAGTACATGTTTTTAACAATATTTTGGTATATGAAAATAAAAGTGTCATTCATTTTAACATGAGTGGTGTACACTAGTGGTGTACCATTGTACACAGAAATCAATAGATTATTTTATATTAATGACATTGTTGAATAGCAATAATGAGACCATCTCCATCTTCAGTCTTTAAATAGTCAAAGAATTCTATACATTTCATTTTAAAATTACTTTTAATTTGAAGTTCACTTTAAAAAAATTTTAATTAGAAGCCGGTTTCTCTCTTTGCGCCAGGAAGCGAACTTAATACTCTCAGATGCTTCGTTTGAGTGTGGTACAAAAAAAAATATACATAATTCAAACTGTGAAAAAGTACCACTATTTAAGGACTTCATAAATATTTCTCATGGCTTTAATTCATTTTTTCAACTATGGAAAAACTTTGAAAGACTAAGAATTCGCTGAAAAGAGTATCTAACTTTATGTCTTATATGCGAAACTCTTACAAGGTCAGTAAATTGCGAAAAAAGAATTGTAAGTTATAGGCAAAAGCCATTCGAATATCCAAATTTGTTGTTATTAAACTGAAAGTTAATATAACTAACAACGAAAGTCGATATAACTAACAACACTCGACAAAAAAACGTCAGCTTTATTTTTAAATAAATTAAGCTCCATCATATTATCGTAACTGGAATGTAACGACCCGGCGATATACCCATAAAACAATTGATCTTTTTATTGTATTATTAGTTTCTTGGGCATATCAAACATTATCTGAAACATGTCAACTATAATTAAATTATTTTCTTCTTACTTTTTACAGTACAGTTTAAGGAAGTTCCAACGTTATGTAAGAACTTTAAGAAAATCCTAAAGTATTTGGTTTGAATTGAAAATTCAGTAGAAATCAGTACAAATTTTGAAAAATCAGGACATTAGCGTACTGATTGAAGAAATGAATAAAATCAGTACAAGAGTTGAAAAATCAGTACTGTACTGATAAAATCAGTACGTCTGGCAACCGTATGTGTTTCACATACGAAGAGCGCCAGCTGAGCAATTCACACAGTCCCACTTATTCAATCGTTTGAATGGGCTTGTATGCCGACCATTGCGTATGCATATATATATATAAACCCCTACAAGAATTGTGTGATGGGAACTAACACATTCTCATTTATCTTACTAACACATTTGCAAATTTTGTGTTGGTTAAAAAGATACCACTAAATAAGGCCATAAGTCGGAGGAAGACGGAAGATCACATGTACACAAATGTTTACATCACGTTTTGCATATTGCTCTTAGGAAGTTGATAGAAGTACTTGATTGAGATCTCCATCACCAGTGAGCATAGTTGCCAACTTGGTGCTTTAAGCACTAGATTTCGTGCTTTTTGAAAATTAAAACGCCAAAAAAAAATATTTAGTGCCTTGTGCCTTTTTTAGTGCTTTTTTTCTGAACTAAAATTCCTCCGAGATAGGTAAAACCTGAAATATTTAAAGCTGTGGCGGCACTGAATTTACAAGAATCTACAAATTTAAATCCACTAAAATATAACCATGATTGATAAAAAGCTGAAGTTACAAACCCAATATGTTGAATTATATTCGCGTAAGTTAAGTATTTCTTTTTTCCTTTTCTAATTATTTGTATAAATTTTAATTTTTTTACCAGCTGAATAAAAAACAAAAAAAAATTGCTTGGCACTAGAATTTTGAGAGATCCTAATCCTTAAAGTGCCAAAAAGACGGGTTTTGGCTATATTTGAGGTTATATAATGAAAACATAAAATTTTTTGCTCATTTCTACTTATAGCCCTGTATGCAGCTCTCAAGAAAACGCTCAAGAAAAAATTGCCATTATTTCGCGTGCGTGTCCAAGGAATTTTGACATTTTTGATACTTCACAGTCTGTTGTCTCACTCTTTCCTCAAGAAATTATGGAACGGGCAAATATTTCTGTTGCAAACCTGGGTGTCCTTGTGCTCTTTTTTCACAAAAAACTTTAGAAAATCGTAGTAGAAAGCGTAGTAAATTTCTTAAGAACTGCGTACTGCCTCATTTTATATGGAGTTTTTGCTTTTCTTGAGATCTGCATACAGGCCTTTAGGCATCATTTTCATTTGTTGCGATTCGATTTTTCTTTCTCGAGATATACCAGTTTTAATGCGCAGTACTTCGATATTACGACGTAAGTATGAGCCATCATAGCATGTGTAGAGGCTATTCAATCGTTATGAGCGAAATATTTTGTGTGTTGATTTATGTATGTATGTATTCTTGTAAATATTGTTAATTTTTTGCTTTTGTTAAATACCACCTGTTATGAAAATAGCATCTTTTGATTAAAAAAAATTTGGTGCTTTCAGTGTGATAAAACGCTTTTTTCTCAAGTTTTTGGTGCTTTTTTATATTTTCGATGGAAAAAAGCAGTACAAGACATAAAAAAGGAGACAATTTTTTTTTTTAATTTGTTGTGCAATTTATTGTTACAAATTCAAAATAAATAACTAAATGGGTTGGTTTTCCAGTAAGGGCGGTCGTTAAAGAGATGGTGATCGAAGGGGAAGTAGGCGTGGCACCTCCAAACGACCCTTTTGGAGAGGGCATGCACCGCCACTGATAAAAATGTTACTCCGGACTACCTCGGCCCCCTATGGTTCCCTAGGGACTTCTTAAAAAAATGGCCAAAAGACACAATTTTCACTTGCGTTTTTTCGCTTGAAAAATGCTGAATATTCATTTGCACGGGACATTTTATATACCCTTGCTAACAGAAGAGGTGCCACATGAAATGTTATACACTTTTGACAAAAGAATAGGGGTTTCTCCTCTCTTCTTTGGCAACAAGAAAGGATAATTCTACGTAGTAAGGGTTACAAACCCTAAGCGCGGCCAAAGGCCGCCTACGCAGGAAGGAATTCTACGCAAAAATACTGTGGACGTAAGTGAATATTTTGATTTATGGCGATTTTTCCAAAGGGGTTCCTAGGGACCCGTAGGAGGCCTATGTGGTCGGGGATTGCATTTTTGTCAATGGCGATTCATGCCCTCTCCAAAAAGAGGAGTTGGAGATGCCCCTTCGCTCACCGCCTCTTCAATTACCGCCCTTATAGGAAAGTTTGCCCAACTAAATTCTACAAAAGAGTTCTAGACATTTCCTGAATGTATGGCCATTTTTTTAATTTAAGCCCTATAATTAATTTGATATTTTTCTAATGTTTATACCCGAGCGCCCTGCACCTACCTGGCTACGACCATGCTTACATCTTTTCACTACCACACTTAACTTTGCTTACTAAGTAGTGTTTGCGACAATATGAATTGCAAAGTACAGGGCGTAAAATAACAACTGTCGCACAGGTTTTGCGAAAAATAAAAGGGTCCTTAATAGATTTTGCGAAAAAAAGTATTTTTTGTTAACTTTGTAAATATTTTATTTTAATTTTATTAACTAGTTTTAAAATTTTAATCCTTATTTGCATTTGTCCGCTTTGGGAGATAAGTACATGCGGCACGCACGTCTTTTTCAGGCGTATTTTTGCTTAGACTTTGTATAAACAAGTAAGAAAGTCTAAGTTCGGGCGGAGCCGAACATTAAATACCCGGCGCAAGTATTAAATATATGTTTTTTCACCTTTCCGAAAGCTACCGCTAGATGGTAAGCCGGGGTGTATCAATTTTGAGTAAATTAGCGTCCTTAAATTTAGAATTATTGAAGTTTCAAGAATTTCTGAAATTTACCGTTATATAAAAAGCGGCCGTAATTTTAGTCCGATTTCAATACTTTTAAACGTTTTGCTATTATTTGGCAAGCACAATAAAAATACCGAGTTTGGTACAAATTGGTAGAACGGTTACCGATATACATATATGTATGTGATCATAAATGGAAGCCCATTTTCCAAAATTTTCCAATAAACGTATATCATGGTAAAGAATTGTTGCAAGCATCAATTTTGAATAAATTAGCTACGCCCATTTTTCAAAAATTTATTATATTCTTATTTTACGTCTAAAAATTATTGTAAATATCAATTTTGAGTGAATAACCTTCAGTAGTTACTAAAATATCGCAGTTTTCGTATTTCCGAAAATTACCGTTATATGGGATGTGGGCGTAGTTATTGTCCTATTTTTAAAATTTTCGGCCATTTAGTATGCTGTATCAAGGCCAACAACTGTGCCAAGGTTGGAAGAAATTGGTGCAGCGGTTACCAAGATATACACATGTAACCATAAGTGGGCGTGGCTACGCCCATTTTCCAAAAATCTATAATAATCTTATTTTTCGTCTGCAAATTATTACAATTATCAATTTTGAGTGAATTATCTTCAGTAGTTACTAAAATATCGCAGTTTTCGTATTTCTGGAAATTACCGTTATATGGGAAGTGGGCGTGGTTACTGTCCGATTTCGCCCATTTTCAATACCAACCTACCCTGGATTAACAGAAACCTACGTACCAAATTTCGTTGAGATATCTCAATTTTTGCTCGAGTTATCGTGTACACCGACGGACGGACAGACGGACAGACGGACGGACAGACAGACATGGCTTAATCGATTTCTCTATTCATTCTGAGCATATATGTATACATTTGTCTATATCTATCTCGATTCGTTTTGGCTGTTACAAACAACCGTTATGTGAACAAAATTAATATACCCTTGTGCACAAGTGCGCTCGGGTATAAAAAAACTGTATAGGGTTGGTCGAATGAACGCCCTCCGTAGTCATGAGTTCCGTGTCTTTTCTATTGCTGAGTATGATGCCTTATGTTGGACAAAAGACTGAGTATAATGGACCCGAATTGGGAAAATTAGCCTATGGTTACAGAAGATATGTAATAAATTAACCGACGAAGACTTGCGTGCCGCTTGCGCTTTTCTCCCAAACCCGCTGGTAAACCCAAATGAAGGTAAAAATTTAAAAACTAGTTAACAGAGCTGGGTCGTAATGATTCCGTTAGGAATTAAATTACTCCCAATTACAGATTACAAGGAATTGTAATAAGGAATCAATTCCTTCAGTCCACAGCAAAGGAATCGATAACTTTTTCAATTCCTTGAAGTAATTTCAAATGTAATTGGTTTTTTCTTTAATTCCATTACAAGGAATTTCATATTATAATTGGAATAAATTACGTGCCAGTAATGTAATTCTTTTCCCAATTCCTTTGAAAGGAATAGAAAATGTGATTGATTTTTTTTTCAATTCCATTACCTGGAATTGCAAGAGTACTATAGGTTTTTCAATTACTCAAAGGAATTGTAAAAGTAATCGAGAAACTGAAAGTAAATTCACGAATGTACAATGTGGAATTTTTGTTGTGGTCAAAGATTAAAATCGAAAGCACACATTGGACATCTTCTTTGTATATCTATATATATAAAAATCTTGTGTTCGTATGTCACGGTCATCAAAACCCGAGAACGGCTGAACCGATTTGAATTAATTTTTTTTATTAAAATAATACCAGAACCAATGATATCGCAAAAATTTTGAGGGTTGCCACCTATTTTAAATTTTGTAAACCCAATTATATTGATAAAATTAATGAATTATTACAATATGGGTATCAAGTTAAAGAGGTTTAAGAAAGATAACTACTGGAAGTATTTTTTACGAGGGTTGCCACCTATTTGAAAATTTAAACTCAGTTAAATTGTTAAAAAAAAAATTAAATATTGCCATGTGGTGTCAAACTTTAAGAAGGCTTACTGCTGAAAATATATTTGAGGAGGGTTACCATCTGTTTGAAAATAAATAAAATATTACAATATGGGCATCAAATTAAAGAGGTTTAAAGGTACTGGCACAGAGCAGGCTTGCTTTGTTTGCTTCGCTTTGAGATCTGTCAAAATTCATTTGGAATATACTAAAACGTATGAGGGGTGGCCAAATGGGAGCTTTGCTTCACTTACTTTAAGCGCCTCAAAGTTTCAAATAGGCAAATGTTTTATTTGAAAGAGTTTTGTAGGCTTTTGGCAAAAAGGTATGTTCCCGTTCTAAATAAATTCAAACAAACTGCTGCACACTTTTATGTAGAAATTTTACTAAATTAAAAAAGAATATATGTATAATGTATGTAATCCAAAGTTTAATAAAAATGATTCTATGATTCCATATCTATATTTAACATGACGCTGGCTTAAAGTGAAAAATTGCTAAGTCCATTTTTACAAATTTTACAAGAACTTTGAATACAACATTTTGCATGTTTACAGCAAAGCAAAACTCCATACGAATCAGAAGGATTCGATCTTTGTTAAAAGATTTCGTATTATTTTGGCCTTATCGGATATTCGAGGTCTCTTTGGACTTAGAAAATTTGTCTTTCATTGAATATAAACGAGAAAAAATAAGACAAGTACCTTAATCATTAATTTCTCTTGCTTCCTATATAAAAATATGAGGTTTCATAAAATGAAGACTCAACAACTTTTCACACAAAGCTAGCGATATTTATGATGTCAAACTACTGGCCAGTCGCCTCTTGAAAAATCGATATTTTTTAGTTTGTTGTTTTTAATAAATGTACATAAATTTATATATGTATGTATAATTATTAGCATTCCTTTGAATTACAAAAATTAATTCGCATTAATTTAAAAATATATCTGAAAATATTGTTTTGTATTTCTTTTTTTTTTAATTTTATGGAATTTTGTGGAAAAATTATTCTTAGTGTAAGGGAACAGACCTTGACTTTTTAACTGCACAGCTGATTGCTTTGACAGCGTTCCAAGCCACCATTTGGCCAAACGGGTTTTTGAAGTGTATCAAAGCAAATTAAAGTAAGCAAGGCGTGCAAAGCAAGCCTGCATTGAGGCGTTGGCCCAAGAGAAGAAAGATAACTGTTGGAAATATTTTTGAGGGGGGCTGCCACTTATTTGGAAATTGTAACTCAGTTAAATTTATAAAGTAAATAAAGTAAATAAAATGTTGGCATGTGGGTGTCAAACTTAAGAGTTTTAAAAAGGCTTACAGTCTACCATGAACACTTCCAGAAATATGCAATATGAAAAGTTCGGTTTATATGGGAGGTGCCACGCCCCATTCTCCAACCATGCAAATTTTTCTCCATGAGTATGGAATTGGTCTTATATAGTCCTCTACCACAAATATATGCAGTTTGAAAAATTCGGTTTGTATGGTAGGTGCCACGCCCCCTTTCTTTATCGAAACTAAATTTTAGCCTATAACCACCCTTGGAAAGTCTGCAGTAGATTCCGAAATTTCAAAAAAATCGGTACGGCCTTTCTCGAGCTTTGCGAACAGAAAAAAACTCATTTCAAAATATATATTAGTATAGACTAGCAAATATCTGCTTGTTTTGCGGCTTAAAACACTACTACCGCTGGAAATCGATGGATAAATAAACAAGTTTGCAAGGGTTAAGTGCAAGTGCAATAATTTTTTGTATGAAATACTAGCAGGAAATAATGTTACCCATACGCCATATCGTACATGACCATGTTAAAGTTTGGATTTTTTTCATTCGCAATGAAAAAAAAACGGTATACAGATCCGTAACATACTACTTAAAATTAATTTTACGTCTCTCGGCGTTTTTTGTGTAATTTTAGCGTCGTTGCAGTGTTATCATCAAAATTTAGCCATAGCAATGAAATTTGTTTATAAAACTCTTAGGAGGTAGGATCTCCAGTCCCCCAGGGCTCGTAATTCAAGCGGACTCTATCCTAATTTGTAACGCAGGATACCAGTAAAAGTACTTCAAAGGCCCCAGAGGGCACGCCATTTTGGGTAGAATTAAAGGTACCATAATATACACAATTAACTCAATGTATTTTTATAGATACGCAGGGATTAGTCCAAGAGAACTGCAGTGCCCAAGGCAGCAACATTTATGGGTCTCATTAGGGTCGCGGTAGGATCTGGAAAATTTAACCGTTACCCTATAAACTGAACAGCTACAGTTTAAGCTATTCAGTTTTCTTAAAGTCCAATTAGTAATACTACTTAGGTATAAGTTGTTTATTCAAGGCAGTTAGCAACCAAGAAATTTAACAAAGCTATTGCAATTCAACAGTAAAAAATTTTTTTTTATAAATTTTTCGATTACTTTTTAAATTACTTTGAGGAATGGAATTGGAAAAAAAATCAATTACATTTTCAATTCCTTTCAAAGGAACTGGAAAAAAAATTACATTTTCAATTCCTTTGAAAGGAATTGAAATAAAAGAAATTACATTACTAGCACGTAATTTATTCCAATTGCAATATGAAATTCCTTGTAATGGAATTAAAGAAAAAAACAATTCCATTTGAAATTACTTCAAGGAATTGAAAAAGTAATCGATTCCTTTGCTGTGAACTAAAGGAATTGAATCCTAATTACAATTACTGAGGAATGTAATTGTAATTGTAATGTAATTGCATTTACCCAGCACTGATTGCAATAGCTTTGTTAAATTTCTTGGTCGTAACTGAGTTACAATTTCCAAATAAGTGGCAGCCCCCCTCAAAAATATTTCCAACAGTTATCTTTCTTCTCTTGGGCCAACGCCTCAATGCAGGCTTGCTTTGCACGCCTTGCTTACTTTAATTTGCTTTGATACACTTCAAAAACCCGTTTGGCCAAATGGTGGCTTGGAACGCTGTCAAAGCAATCAGCTGTGCAGTTAAAAAGTCAAGGTCTGTTCCCTTACACTAAGAATAATTTTTCCACAAAATTCCATAAAATTAAAAAAAAAAGAAATACAAAACAATATTTTCAGATATATTTTTAAATTAATGCGAATTAATTTTTGTAATTCAAAGGAATGCTAATAATTATACATACATATATAAATTTATGTACATTTATTAAAAACAACAAACTAAAAAATATCGATTTTTCAAGAGGCGACTGGCCAGTAGTTTGACATCATAAATATCGCTAGCTTTGTGTGAAAAGTTGTTGAGTCTTCATTTTATGAAACCTCATATTTTTATATAGGAAGCAAGAGAAATTAATGATTAAGGTACTTGTCTTATTTTTTCTCGTTTATATTCAATGAAAGACAAATTTTCTAAGTCCAAAGAGACCTCGAATATCCGATAAGGCCAAAATAATACGAAATCTTTTAACAAAGATCGAATCCTTCTGATTCGTATGGAGTTTTGCTTTGCTGTAAACATGCAAAATGTTGTATTCAAAGTTCTTGTAAAATTTGTAAAAATGGACTTAGCAATTTTTCACTTTAAGCCAGCGTCATGTTAAATATAGATATGGAATCATAGAATCATTTTTATTAAACTTTGGATTACATACATTATACATATATTCTTTTTTAATTTAGTAAAATTTCTACATAAAAGTGTGCAGCAGTTTGTTTGAATTTATTTAGAACGGGAACATACCTTTTTGCCAAAAGCCTACAAAACTCTTTCAAATAAAACATTTGCCTATTTGAAACTTTGAGGCGCTTAAAGTAAGTGAAGCAAAGCTCCCATTTGGCCACCCCTCATACGTTTTAGTATATTCCAAATGAATTTTGACAGATCTCAAAGCGAAGCAAACAAAGCAAGCCTGCTCTGTGCCAGTACCTTTAAACCTCTTTAATTTGATGCCCATATTGTAATATTTTATTTATTTTCAAACAGATGGTAACCCTCCTCAAATATATTTTCAGCAGTAAGCCTTCTTAAAGTTTGACACCACATGGCAATATTTAATTTTTTTTTTTAACAATTTAACTGAGTTTAAATTTTCAAATAGGTGGCAACCCTCGTAAAAAATACTTCCAGTAGTTATCTTTCTTAAACCTCTTTAACTTGATACCCATATTGTAATAATTCATTAATTTTACCAATATAATTGGGTTTACAAAATTTAAAATAGGTGGCAACCCTCAAAATTTTTGCGATATCATTGGTTCTGGTATTATACCGAATAATAAAAAAAAATTATTCAAATCGGTTCAGCCGTTCTCGGGTTTTGATGACCGTGACATACGAACACAAGATTTTTATATATATAGATATACAAAGAAGATGTCCAATGTGTGCTTTCGATTTTAATCTTTGACCACAACAAAAATTCCACATTGTACATTCGTGAATGAACTTTCAGTTTCTCGATTACTTTTACAATTCCTTTGAGTAATTGAAAAACCTATAGTACTCTTGCAATTCCAGGTAATGGAATTGAAAAAAAAATCAATCACATTTTCTATTCCTTTCAAAGGAATTGGGAAAAGAATTACATTACTGGCACGTAATTTATTCCAATTATAATATGAAATTCCTTGTAATGGAATTAAAGAAAAAACCAATTACATTTGAAATTACTTCAAGGAATTGAAAAAGTTGTCGATTCCTTTGCTGTGGACTGAAGGAATTGATTCCTTATTACAATTCCTTGTAATCTGTAATTGGGAGTAATTTAATTCCTAAAGGAATCATTACGACCCAGCTCTGTTACATATATACATCCATACCTACGAGGACAAACAGCTGATTCCGTACGAAAGGTGCGATCAGTATCGCTCTTTCCTCCTGACGTTAGGCGAAACTTGACGAAACTTGATGTTAAGCACATTATAGTTTCAGAATAGGATTTATGTGTATTCGCACGTTTGCATACGCTTGCTTATTCATATTATAGTTAGCCCTTTAGACTTGTGAGGTATCATTGGAAAGGAATTTTCTCACCCTTTTATTCCTTTAAAAGATGAAAGAGAAAGGTAGGATGAACGAACATCATTCAGAGTTGAATTGAGATGTGTTGGTATTTGAAAAAAAAAAATTGGGACACGAATGAATTTTTTAAGAAACCATTTTTATTCATAAAAAACTTAATTTCTGGAGGTATTTTCAAATGGGTCCAGCCCGCTTAAATCTTATTATTTTTCCGAAATATTTTGGTGGACGTCTTAGAATATAATAAATTTTGTAATCCCGGCGGAAAAACCGCAACTTTTTTTGGTGATGCAGGCTGGTGTACATACATTCACGTTACATACATATACATACCGTCGCCTTAGAGTGTAAACCTGCTAACGACCAAAAAACATATTTTACTGTAGAGGCAAAAAACTAAATATATCTTTAACTCTTAGTCTAAGGTGCAAATCCTACATATAATTTGTTAATCGCGCGACGTTTAATGGCCCTAATCCAGAACGAATAAAAAAAAAACGTTTTTATGGTTTTATTGGGGAATTTCTAACTTAGCAGGTTTTAGTTTTTGTATTTTCAAAATTTAAGTGGATTTAGCAGGTTTTTTGTGTGAATAAAATTGTTTCTATTTTATTTTTTGTGATTACGAGCTCAATTTAAGTTAATTAAAATAGTATTCCATAGATAAAAACTATTATATATATGTAAAAAAAATACAACAGATTTATTCTTCCGTTTATTGCAACAAAAATAGGCAGTTTATAAAACATATATTAGTAACTGTACGTGAAGTATTCCTCTCTCAAATTAATAGTACAAAGACCACATATAAGATAATTTAAGTAGGAACTCAATAATGCCAGAAAGTATGATACATATTATTCAATCATGTGGTAAATTGTTATAGTAGGCGTGGTCATCTTCAGGAAGTAATCGTTTGAAATACTGGAGATCTAACACTTTCTGCGAGCAATCGTACGCCTACTCTTGTATAAATTCGGAAGGTGAGAAAACGGCAATGAAACAGCTACTGGGGATTTTCTTTGCGGTATTACTTCCCATTCGTTGGAGACTCTTAGTTTGAAATGTATGTCGCCACTTGGTGTATACCATAGGGTTCGTATATCAGTTACTTTAGCAGCATCTTTGCCGCGACCGGGACGAATGCTATTAAAGAATTGAACTGTGTTAAAGCTTTTAAAGAACGTGTAACTAAGATAAGTTACGTCATATGGTTTTGGATTTTTTCTAGCTGATCTACATACTTCAATGTATTCTGCAGGAACATGGATATTTCTTTTCTTAAGTGCTCGCCAATTCGGTGTGGTATTTGTGGTGGGAGAGACTCCGTCGCCGAGTACTGGCATTCACCCCGGTGGACGAACGTCTAGCCACAATCCGCATCAAAGCGCGATTATTCTCTCATCTGCGCCCATGCTCCGACGGAAGAGAAGGGCGAGGCGTCCAAGGATCTCTTCTATGAGCGCTTGGAGAGAACATATGACTGCTGCCCCCGACACGATATAAAACTCGTACTTGGCGATTTCAATGCCAAGGTGGGCAAGGAAGGGATCTTTGGCGCCACTGTCGGAATCTTCAGCCCCCAGCTGTGTTCAGATCGAAAAACGAAAGACCAAATCGACCATGTTATGATAGACGGAGAGCACGCTTTCAGTGTTTTAGACGTACATAGGAATTACACGTAGGAAAATCGACTCGGACCAATATCTTGTAGCAGCCAAGATACCTACCCGCCTCTGTGCAACAAAAAATCTAAGCCCAACAATGCAAGGAAAGCTTAACGTCGAAAAGCTGCAATCACAACAGACGGCAAATTTATTCGCCATTCGGCCCAAATTGCTCTGTGAGCTCTCTTCGACAAACCGACATACGCGAGCAGTGGAGGCACATTTCTAGCACATTAAGTACCACCGCCGAAGAAAATCTCGGATTTCTGCGAGCCCGAAAGGACAACTGTTTCGATGAGGTGTGCCAAGAAGCCGCAGAGAAAAAAGATGCCGCCTACAGGGCCACGCTGCGCTCGGGCACAACGCGAGCCATGTGGGGCCATTATAGGGAACTGAAGAGGGAAGCGAGACGTATTTGGCGCATTAAGAAGAGGCCGAAATACGTGAGTGCGAAGAGCTTGAAATGCTGGCCGACAAGAAAAATGCCCGAAAATTTTATCAGAGGGTTAGGCGAATTACTCACGATTGAGAGAATACAAAGGTTGCGCCGATCTCGGACCGCTATTCCTCTCTTAACGAATTTGACAGAATCGTTGTTTGCATGACGTCACACTGGTGCAACTTGTTTACGTTTTCTTGCAACATTTTTTCTTCTTCTTCCATTCTTGCTCACGTTTTGGCATTTCTCTCTCGCAATTGCACCAGTGTGACGTCACACAAAAGTTATTCTCAAAAATCCTCTCTGATCGGCGCAATCTTGTATTCTATCATTCTTGCGAATTACTGAAGGTTTCAAGACCAGGGCGAGCTCCTGTAAGAACAGCCATGGCAACCAAGAGACTGATATCCAGAACGTACTTAAATTATTGAGGGAACACTATTCGACCGTGTTGTAGATAGGAGTAGGCGTGGTTATCGTCCGATTTTGCCCATTTCGAATACGGATGGTATGCTGAAAGGAAGTACACATATCAAATTTCGTTAAGATATCTCAATTTTTACTCGAGTTATTGTGTGCATAGATGGCCGGAAGGACGGACAGTCAGTCACCGTTTTATCGGTTTATTTTTTCATTCTGATCATTTATGTATACATTTGTCGTTTTGCCTGTTACAAACAACCGTTATGTGAACAAGGTTATAAAACCCTTGTGCACAAGTGGGCTCGGGTATCAAAAGTCGACAACTTCGTTTATTTGTGAACCAGCATTAGGGCCAATAATAATGTCAGTCTTGAAAGCCTACGGAGAATCACTCTTGCCAACAAGTGATACTTTTGCGCGATTGAGAGAAATAGAGGTTGCACCAATCAAGGTACCGCTATTCCTCTCTCAGTGAATTTGACGGAATCGTTGTTTGTATGACGTCACACTTGTGCAGCTTGTTTACGTTTTCCTTGCAACATTTTTTCTTCTTCTTCCATTCTTGCTCACGTTTTGGCATTTTTCTCGCAATTGCACCAGTGTGACGTCACACAAAGTTACTCTCAAAAATCCGCTCTGATAGGCGCAATCTTGTATTCTATCATTCTTGATACTTTTGACTGAATAGGCAATTGAGAAGTTAAGTCCTCTCTCGTCGTTCAAAGATCACACTCCATAAGTTACTCATCATGCCTGTGCTGGTTTAAGGAGCGGTGGCATGGACAAAGAAAACATCTGATGAAGCGGCTCTTGGAGTTTTCGAAATAAAGATTCTGCGAAAGATTTACGGGCCTTTACGCGTTTGCGATGGCGAATACCGCAGACGATTTAACGATGAGCTGTTTGAGCTTTACAACGATATAGACATAGTGCAGCGAATTAAAATTCAGCGGTTCCGCTCGCTTGGCTAAGTCATTCAAATGGACAGAAACGCTCCTGCTCTGAAAGTATTCAACGCGGGCCGCGATACTTGTAACAGAGGAAGAGGAAGGCCGCCTTTGCGTTGGAAAGACCAGGTGGAGAAGGACTCCACTTGGCATTTCCAATTGGTGTCAGTTGGCACAGAGGAGAAATGACTGGCGTGCTGTTTTGGACTCGGCCAAAATTGCCTAGGCGCTTACAGTGCCAATAAAATTGTAATGCTGTCACCACCTAGCATCGTTCTATATGGTATAGAATTTTTGAAAATCAATATTTTTCGATCGGAAAGCTCTGGTTATCTTCAGGATACTTTCAGTAATAATACCCAATTGTTTATTTGACCATTTTTAATACTGACGATTTTTTATTGGTTCCCACTTTGAATTTTTCGGGGTTTTTATGGGGTTTTGGCGGGCCTATAAGTTATAGTTGCGATGAAAAAATGGTTAATTTAACAATTAAGTATTACTATTGTAGTCTGTTGCAGAGAAACAGAGTTTTCCGATAGAAAAACATTGATTTTTAAGAGCTCTATACTTTTCTACGAAAAGTTGTTTTTTCCCCATACAAAATACATAGAAAGCTTTGGGTGCTTTGAGCGACACATATTTTTTTGATTTTAAAATAAAAAAGTAGAGGTATAATTTTTCAGTATAGAACAATCCTAGGGGGTGGGAGCATAAAAATTCCGACCTTACTTTTTCACGTGTATTTTTAGACCTTCCTAATGTGCATAAATACATTCATGTGTGTCACCAATCTATTAATATCGTTGAATTATTTTAATATCTATTGCAAAATTTTATACGGACATGACTAAAAAGTAGAAAATAAGTAAAATACAAAAAACTCTTTTATATTCCACTCCTTTATGAATGGACTAAAAAGTATAAAATAATATTTCTCAGTTCCATGGAGTTGTTTTTGATAACTTTTGATTTTGAAAGTTTAGCAAAAGTCATTATAAACAATTTATGAGATTGAAAATGAAAAGCGTGGGTGCATGTAATAGACTTAAAATGATATGAAAAGTAATATATGTATGTACATTGTACATAGTGGGTATATGAATAACGATCGCTTAAAATCGATCTCAAATTTTGTAGTTGCGCTGTTGAAATTTTAGGTCTAAGTATGTTATGTAGTTGTAGGATTGTCAATTAAATCTAATTCTTTGTATTGCATGCGCTCCACGTTTTTCGTTTTCAATCTCATAAATTGTTTATTATGACTTTTGCTAAGATTTCAAAATCAAAAGTTATCAAAACAAATTCTATGGGACTAAGAAATATTATTTTCTACTTTTTAGTCCATTTATAAAAGCGTGGTATATTAAAGCGTCTTTTTATTTTATTTATTTTTTCTATTTAGCTCCGAAAATTGGGCTTTAGCTCCTAGCTTATTTTTTTAGCTCTTTTAAAAATTATCTAGCATTTTTTTAGCTCCATAATGTTTTAGTTGTATTTGGTAATATATTAAAATTACAATTCTGTACAAGTGTTGACTAAAATTTATTCGGCTTTGGTGATCTCATGCTATTTTCGATACCTTCATGTTATTTCGAGTAATACTTAGAAAAGTGCGCAAATGGCGCGCAAGCAAATGGAAAACGGCTAAATAGTCGATTAGTTTGTACCACGTGCGCGAAAGCACACACACTATACCGGACAGTAATTCCCCTGCATCGGAAATACTAGTGCAGAACTAGTGAGTTCACTAGTTTTCGAGAGTCGAATACCGGTACCTTGCAAATCTACCAGCCATGCTTTCTACTGTCGCATTTAACATGGAGTTGTCCTAGGAGGTGACAATTGACTCCCGCTGCGTAACTTTTCACTAGTACTTGTAGTAGTAACATGTAACCTGTAACCGAACCACTTTTTTTTCGTTGTGCACTTCACAGATACTTTTTCATAATTAAAAAAAAAAAACGAAAATAAAGATTTTAAATTATATGTTCTGGATAGTGAGATTTGAACTCGAACACTTTCGGTCGCAATTAATTGCAGCCAGCATCTTTGCGCACCCAGCTACAGGCACAACATAAAAATGTGCTTTCAAATGTTCGCTTTGAATCAAGCCAGGCGACGATTTGTTCAAATTTAAATTTGTCTTTGCTATTTATTTTCCTGTGATCGAACGTACAAAAGCTGCTGCGTGGCGTTGTTTGAAGTTTTATTATTGGGCTGAACTGATTCTTGATCATTTTAACAAAATTGTCACTTTAACGCGCTATATCTCAGTCGTTTGTGTATCGATCGATCACACAATAAACTACAAACTATTGCAAAGAATTTAAGTTTAACACCACTTCTTAATACTCACTACAAATAAAACTACAGGTTCATAACTTTTTATGAGAATTAAGAGGGTGTTTGTTTTCAAATGCAAAAGCTGTGTTATAGTTTGAAACTAATTTTTTGTTTTAAAACAGTGTTGTATATGACTATGTAGGGAAGTTTTTGCGAAAGTTTCAGAATTAAACATCAAGTAGTTGCAAAGTTATAACAATATTATTATGACTCACACGGTTAGCAGATTAGGGCGCAGCGCTCTAAAAGGCTTTATCCTCTTCAGACCCATGCAATAAACAAACTTGAAAGATATGATTTTATGATATTTTCAGGCTTGATTGGATTTCAAAAAAACAATTATTAAATTTGTTTTGGTTATTTATTTTTTTTTCAGTGGAATTTAGAAGGTACACATATGTGTACCTCAGGTCTTAACATCTATAAAAGGTTAACATCGAATTAGGAAGTAGTATGATATTTTTCAAAACAATTGTTTTTTAGAATGCATAGATAAATATTACATTTTGCGCAAATGGTACGGCAACGTGAAGAACATCCTGGAAGTCTGCTTTTGATGCAAATTTATCATCCATACACCTAGGTAGATGGTTTATTGCGTCAAACCGGGTTTCCATTGCTGGCTGGGCTATAACTGTACGTTGTTTTTTTCTTGGAGGGTCTTCTTCTGGAAAAGAACAGCTCGAACTTGTTGATGCGCGACTGGTGCTTGGATTTAAAAATATAGGATTGATATTTCCACCAGCGTATTTTATCAAAGCCGCCGATAAATTCAATCTGTACTGCAAAAGGGTTAACCTATTTCTTGGCTCCACATTTTCATCTTTACAACAGCGAATGTACATTATCCAGCAGTTAACGATGCACAAATCTATGAAGTGGGAAAAAACTCGCACGGTCCACTTATTAGTACGCATAGCATTCTGTAGTAAGCAATAAGCCTGTCGCACAGATCGATTCCACCCATGCAGGTATTGTAGTTTCGTACTATTGCTGGTTGGTTGACATCAATTTTTCTTTTTTCTACTTTACACCAGCGTTTACATTTGTCTACAGGATTGCTTCCGACACAAGTAGATTGCATGGTAACTGCCTTTGAATCCTTCCATTTTAGGATACACACTTTTCCATCATTTCTGACCCATTCATCAAATTCGCCTCGAGCTAAGTCTTTATCTATTTTGATCTTTTGCCGGACTGGTCCATATCGGTTGTTCATTACTGTACCAGTTAAAAAGATATCTTTGTTCGTATTATTTAAATAGTCTGCTAACTTCAGACTCGTAAAAAATCGATCCGTATACAAAACACATGTTTGACTTATGGTACGACATAAAAGCTTGACGATACCAGCTCCTAATCCCAGTTCGGCCATAGTTTCTCGTGAAAGAGTATTTGAACCAACGTATATTTGAAAATCTAGGACAAAGTTTTTTAGACCCAATGTGTTTGGTTTGGAAGGTAAGTATTGCCTGAATTAACATCTTCCAGAAAATGGAATCATTTGCTCATCTATTGACATATGCTTTGATCGTGGAAGACTGTGACATTTTTTTAGTACCCTATCCAGAAGAGGTCTAATTTTCCACAATTTGTCATCAAGGGCATTTGATTTGTCGTTAGCAAAATTAAGATAGTTTCTAAGTTCAAAAAAACTTGATCGTGGCATGGTATCTCGGATGAGAGGAGCACAGAATTGCCTGTTCCAATATAATCGGGCCTGGGGATATTTTAGAGTACCCGTCATTATCTGCACTCCTGAAAATTGTATTAATTCAATGTGATTAGTTTTAACTGATCGCAATTCACGTTTATATGATGAATAGAGATTGGTCTGCTCCGCCAATAATTTCCAAAAATCCAGATCAAAATATTCAAAAAATGAGTACAATACACTGTAGTTTGAATAGCCCTCTGCTATCAAAATGTCTTCATCGATTTGAGGGCCACACATAACCATATTCTGCTTGCGCCAAAGTATTCATGCTGCGTTAGAAAAATTGGCTTCGTCACTGACATCTTCATCAGACTACTCTTCTTCTTGTGAAGACCCTCCATACTCATCCAGAGGCAATGCGTACTCATTGCCATCGTCATTAGATAACTCACCATCGCTGTCCATAAGAAGTCTTTCAATTTCACTATCATCCATTTTCACACTTAGCACCGTAAATATGTAAAATAATACTAATTGAAACCCGACGTGCACATATGTGTACCACTTATAGAACTGTGTCCCAAACTGAACAGAAAATATTTATCAAATCTGTTTCCTTTTAGAATTTGAATTTCATCGATTTTGAAGAAGAAAAAAAAAGCTCAATAAAAAAAATGCAATGCTTGGCCTACTTATCTAAGTCAAACTTCTTTTGCCTTCAAATCTATTCAACAAGAATCGATTATTTACATTTAATTTGGAAATGCGCATTATTCGTAAGTTCTTCAGATAACCTGACCGATTTTTATTAAATTATCACTAATCTAGTATTAAACTTATGATATTACTAGATACGTTTTGATTAAAGAATGATTTTAGAGGAAAAATAAAAAGGTGCACATATGTGTACCCCGGGTCTGAAGAGGTTATAACTCGGAAAAGTAAAAAAAAGTCCTTTTTTATTAGTGATTTATATGTAAAAAGACTTGATCTTTCGATTGAGATAACTAAAAACAATATTAAAAATTACCATAATTCAGAAAAATTACAAATAAATTTTCGTTCAGAATTTTCACCATGAAAATGGGAAAATTTTGGAAAACGCTCAGTGCCATCGCATAGCCCGTACAAAAATCTATAGAAATCATAGTTTTCGAATTATTTTTCCTATTTTCTGTCTGCTTCGCAGCTAGTCGAACAGTAGCTTGTTTTGCACCGCTCAGGGCGCAGAGACATTTGACGTGAATTGCCCCCAAAATAATTTAAGAAATAGAAATGTTATGTAAAAAGGGGTATCTACATATGTATTGCTTTATTTTGGTACTTTTAAGTCCGATATTTGCGTGGTGGTCACACGAGGGAAACATAACATAGATAAGTATTCAAAATATTATTTGTATTTAGATGATAAATAACAAATTCCTTTATGTAATAAGGGAGCACTATTATATTAAAACGGCCAATAACCTTTAGAAAGTGCAATATGTAACCAATATCTCGATTTATTACTACCTGGATCATAATATGCTATTATAGTAATGTAACTAGTACGAAAGCGACAATTATCTCCGAACCCGCTGCAGGGTCGAGCTCCAATAAGCACATATGGTGTCTCTCAGGCGACCACGGTAGAAAAGGAAAGCCAAAACTTAAGCGTTGATTGAATTACAAATTTGGAAATGCAGTGGAAAAACATACATTTGTATCCAAGGGAAAATACAGACTCCACTATAAATTCTTGGATCTAGGTTAAAGAATTCAAAAATTAATTAGAAGAAAATCCCTTTTCTTAACGCGCGGATATTTTTACCTTATTTACTAATTTTACCTTTATGTAGAGAAGGAAATAAAACTTTTCAGAGAAATTTTGCAAAAAATGATTCGTAATAAGATTTTTCATGGTCAATTCAAATATCTGAAATTGCAGATTTTAACAGTTTGTAAAGTATGTTCATTGTCTAGTCTAGGGATGCACAGCAGAGGTGCACGCAGTCGACGTCGCGGGCAAACTGCGAGCACGCGAGCGTACCTGTACGGAGATGGCAACGTATACATATTAACCACTACACCCTTATTTTCAAGTAAATATGCGTGTATGTATGTGTACTTATACGACAACTGAGCCAGTGTGGCATCAGGCCACCAGAAAAAGCCAATTTTTCCAAAACAAAAGCGCCAAGTTTTTATTATCATATTTAATAATTTTTTTGATTCAGTAAAAAATGTATATACATATCCATTTCCTCACGTTTTTATTAATAGATTAATTTCAATACATTTACAACAACGCAAAACCTATTTAATTTACCTATTCCTCACATTTTATTCAGTAAATGAATTCCATCTTAATGTAGAATATTAGTGTATAGTGTATACATACATACATATGTACCTATGCATTCGGTGTGCTTAAATTAAAAAAGCATCCCTAAATACCGCACCAAATATTGAATTCCAATTATTTTGGCTTTTTGGTTTCCCAAAAGCACTAAATTTAGTGCAAAATGCACGACCTTGGCAACAGTGAGCTGAGCACATCAATGCTCAAACAGTGATGCCAGACCAAGTATTGAGTAAATACGCAATGTATATTTTTCTTTTAAAGCAAAAGTTCTAATTGGCGAGGGGATTGATTTTTGATTCTTACATAGAACAATGATAAGATTCACAAACTTATCTTAGGACTTAATTTAAACAATCAACATTATTTGTAGACGAATATATTTGTGTTCGTATGAAATAGTAGCTTATGTCGTGAGGCTGGCTTTAGTAAAATGTACCATTTCCTATATTCTTGAAACCACAAGGAATTTTTTTTATGAAACTTTATACGAATATTGAAGTGCTAGCATTGCCATTAACATTACGTCTTTTACGTTTATTTTCCAAGAGTTCTTCAACGACTCGGCGCCAGTGAGTCTTTCGCAATCGTATGCTGCGAATGGTTCATTATACTAAGGCCAGTCTTCCGACATAAGCTACTGTTCTATACGAACACAGATATGTATACTTCCTAATAGGCTTTTAAAATGCCCAATACCCAAATCCCTCGCATGAGTTATTATCGGTAAAAAATTGGGTACGCTCAAATCTGGCATCGCTGCAGCAAGTACAGCGCCAGTGAAACAGTGTTGATATTTTAAGTACAATTGTACTTTTTTCAGTACAATTAATTTTAAAATGTACAAAAGTACAAAATACTTTTTGTACCAAACGCTCAAATCTCTTCTAGCACTTTGATTCTTAATCCGTTTACATTTAAGTAAATGGATATACTTATATTTCATATTTGCTACAAAACGAAATTATGAATTGTAATTTTGAATGTAAACGTGATTGTGAACAGTAATATTAGTGATGTGCGTTATGGCGATTTCTTATCACCGGCGGGTGAAATGTCGCTCATCGCTATTTATTTTGGAAAAATCTTTGGAAATGCTATTTACCTAATGGCGATCCTGCAGAAATAGAAGTAATTGAGCAATTCGGGGGTTGAAAGTAAAAAAAATGTATGTAAATTCCATGCGTTGAAATTATAAATTTCCCTTGAGGATTTCCATTTTATCGATAGTGATCTCATTTTATGTTCATTAATATGAACTGACCTATATAGTGTATTAATGTTTTATCATCATTGTCTTCATCTTTGACAAAATTACACGGTCATCCGGTATTTATTTTATTTTTTTAAATAATTTTAATTATTATTTTTTTTATAAAATTGTAGCTCATTATCAAACAAAAACCTTGCAAATAAATCGAAGCTTGAAATAATGAAAAAAATCAACAAAGTTTCATCAAATTTTCACAGTTTTTGTTCACTTGAAGCCATGTTTTGGGTTAACAATTTTGTAGCCCATTCATTCTGGTATAATAAGGTGCAAGTTTGAAGTGTCTAGAAAATACCATTGATTTTTTGAATTTTTCTGTTTGCGGTGTTGCGCACTTTCTTCCATAAAACGAACGTTCGCAGTTTATGTTACATGGATGAATGCGCGTGTAGCGTTGTTGTTTTTTATTCCAATATTTTAAATTAAGCTTTATTTTAAAGTTTTTCTTAGACAATGATAAATGATGTACACAAATTTCAGTATGGAAAAAAAGTGCAACACCTTCAACAAAAAAAGTTCTCAAAAATCTACGCGAATTGAATGTACTATCTCGATCATTTAAACATCTCGGACTCGCCCACCACTTAAAATGATTATTTAAATCTAAAGTATATATTAAATGATATTTAATATTTGCTTTAGAGATGAAATTTCGACAAATTTGTTTAAACGAAAATGTTAAGCGCGTATGCAGAATGTGGAAGCGAGATTCTTCTGCTTGCGTTTCTATGTTTATATCATTTATCAGTTTAAGCACATACGATTAAATGTAAAAAAAACTGTTTTTAATTGCGGATCCGAAAGAAATATTTATTAGTTGCATTGAGCTACGCAAAAATAGTGCCGAAATCAATCGATTGTGCTGAAGGTGCCGGCTGCTTCCGAAAGGGCCGAAAATGGCACAATGTACACTCATGTATCACTGTCACACATACAATCTCACTATTCTGTTGACTTCGTTTTCCCCTTCCGATAACTTTTTGCTTCCGCGCTTGCCCAGCACCGCTGTGCAAAGCTTTGCACGCGCAGTCGCCCGCGACACATACATACATATGTGCTGATTTGGGCATCCCTAGTCTAGTCCATATAAGAACATATGAATGTGGCATACATATACTTATGTAAGTAGGCATAGCAATGAATTCGAAATAGTTATATGCACCTTATTTTGCCTTTAAAAGTTTTTTTCAGCACTTGAATTTATAAATCTCGTTTTTTTTTTATCAAAATTGCGGAAAATGTAAAAACTCCTTTACGTCAATAAACCCTGTCGAAAGGCCACTTTTCCTAGGCATACCGTTAGTTCAGGTCGACAACAAAGATTGAGGGATTATTAGATTCTAGAACGTGTTAACAACAATAACTTGTCGTTTTATAAGACATCCCAATGTAGACGTCTGAGAAAGAATAAGTCTACCAAGTTCAGAAGGATCTGTCTGCCTAAGAAGTACTCTGTGCTTGTCCAGTATTTTCGTTTGAAAGAGGTAGATTAAGAACAGTGGTTCCAGGAACACAATGTGCATCTCGTGTCATGCTTTTGTTATGTGCTAATGATTTTGTATAGTATATTACTTACCATCTTCCATGGTTTGCACTGCTATCTCTCTGCTCGGTGGTCCGCTGCCTTGACTTGTGTACGCCTGCACAATTATGTGATATTGTGTAAATTTGTTTAAGTTACTTAGTACCGTTTCTCCACCAAAATGTGACCGCACTTCGACAGTTTTGAAGCTAAACCCTTGTGTGGGATTCACTTCTTTGTCTTCAGGCGATAGTGACATTTGATATCCAACATAGTATCCTAGCAGTATTCCATTCCAATAGTCCCGATCTGGTGCATCCCATGTGACAGATATCTCGGTGGAGCTTCTCGCTTCTGCACGCACATTCAACGGTGGCCCAGATGGCACTTCCTCTAGAGTGGTTACTTGAACAACCTCTGAATACTCAGAGGCGCCCAATTTATTTTCCGCAGACATCCGAATATGATAAGCTTTCGCAGGACGCAGGCTTTGTATGTTGACAACTGTTTGACCACCGGTGATGGTTATATGCTCGGCATTTTGCCAAATATCTACAAGTAATTAAAGAAAAACAATAAAAGAGGAAACTTAGATTTTAATGAATACTGTATTTTACCAAACAAAGGTGCAAGACTTGAACAGATATTTTTGGTTTTTAACTGTATAAATATTATTTTTCTTTACTTTGTCAATAAAACTGCAGTTAAGGCTTGGTAAAATCAATTATAAGAAACAAAAATTGAAAAATGATTTTTATACTCGAGCGCACTTGTGCACAGCAGTATATTACCTTTGTTCTTATAACGGTAACAGCCAAAACGAATCGAGATGTCAAATGTATACATAAATGATCAGAATGAAAAGAGAAGTCGATTAAGCCTGTCTGTCTGTCCGTCCGTCCGTCTGTCTGTGTACACGATACCTCGAGCAAAAATTGAGATATCTCAACGAAATTTGGTATGTAGGTTGCACTTTATCCAAGGTAGGGTGGTACTGAAAATGGGCGAAATCGAACTGTAACCACGCCCACTTCCCATATAACGGTATTTTCGAAAAATGCATAAACTGCGATATTTCAGTAAATATTAGATGCAAATTAATGAAAATTAGTATGTACACTCTAAAAAGTGCATGTAAAAATACTACTGAAAAGTGTTTA
>NW_023458588.1:242844-271932 GCF_013731165.1 Rhagoletis pomonella | reverse complement strand
GTTCCCCAGCGTAATTGGTTTTAGAGATATATTGGTTTTTTACGTTTCAGTCTGTATAAGAATTTTAGGAATATCTCGAGCTACATACCGAGTAAATTTTTGGTCAGAATATTTATTTTCAAGGTGTTGCCAAATATGAACCAAGTCGATGCAGCCGTTTAGTAGTTTAGTGAAATACATTGTAAAGAGAACTGTATGAAATTGTAAAACGTGAGACGATTTCTTAATTTTTGGCAGCAACAACGAAAAGTTTTAATTTTTTTTAGCAAAAAACCATCCACACAGAAATAAAAAAAAATAAGTTTGTGGTTATATCGACGCGAAATTTTGAGAACGGTCCGCTGCTAACTCTAAATATAAACAACGACGCACTGGAAAAAGTTAATACGTTCAAATACCTAGGAATAATGATCGACGATAAACTAAAACAAAAAAAAAAATGGATTCTATATGTTCAATTAGAGCTCTAGCAAGATGTACATCGGTGAAAGTGCATTTAATTCCATACATTAACTTTTGCGTGGTACGCTTACAAACATACAGACAAACATACCAAAATTTTATATTTGGCTTCTGTTGATCAAATAAACCCCCTATAAATTTTTCTTTAACATCTATTATGTACAAGTATGGGCCTGTTGCAATTTTATTATTCTCAAATACTCTAGTTTGATTCCCATATGGCAACACTTAGTTTATATTACAAATTTAACTGAATTAAAGTTTTCAAACCCGCTTCGAGAATATTTTCAAAAGTAAGCTTCCTAATCCTCTTTAGTTTAATATTCGTATTGCAATATTTCATTTATTTTACAAACTTGAATGAATACAATTTTTCAATCAGTTGGCAAATCCCCTAAAAATATTTAGCATTAAAATTTCCTAGCCTCTTTAGTTTGATGCCAATATTGCAATATTTACTTTACCGTATCAATTGACCTAAACTGAAATTTTAAATACAGGTGGCAACTCTCTAATTTTTTCTTCTATATTGGAAGCTAGATCTCTGGCGATACATCGGTGAAAACTGCATTCAATTCCATGTTTTCGACTGATGCGCGTACAAATATACAGACAGACAGAGATTCAAAAATTCTAAAAATTGTTTATTTGGCTTCTGTAGCTTCAATAAAAACCCACCATATTAATTTTTCTTTAATATCTATAAGGTACGGACATCGACCTGTTACAATTTTATTATATGTATAGATGTAACGGGTGATTTTTTAAGAGCTTGATACCTTTTTTTTTAAAAAAAACGCATAAAATTTGCAAAATCTCATCGGTTCTTTATTTGAAACGTTAGATTGGTCCATGACATTTACTTTTTGAAGATAATTTCATTTAAATGTTGACCGCGGCTGCGTCTTAGGTGGTCCATTCGGAAAGTCCAATTTTGGGCAACTTTTTCGAGCATTTCGGCCGGAATAGCCCGAATTTCTTCGGAAATGTTGTCTTCCAAAGCTGGAATAGTTGCTGGCTTATTTCTGTAGACTTTAGACTTGACGTAGCCCCACAAAAAATAGTCTAAAGGCGTCAAATCGCATGATCTTGGTGGCCAACTTACCGGTCCATTTCTTGAGATGAATTGTTCTCCGAAGTTTTCCCTCAAAATGGCCATAGAATCGCGAGCTGTGTGGCATGTAGCGCCATCTTGTTGAAACCACATGTCAACCAAGTTCAGTTCTTCCATTTTTGGCAACAAAAAGTTTGTTAGCATCGAACGATAGCGATCGCCATTCACCGTAACGTTGCGTCCAACAGCATCTTTGAAAAAATACGGTCCAATGATTCCACCAGCGTACAAACCACACCAAACAGTGCATTTTTCGGGATGCATGGGCAGTTCTTGAACGGCTTCTGGTTGCTCTTCACTCCAAATGCGGCAATTTTGCTTATTTACGAAGCCATTCAACCAGAAATGAGCCTCATCGCTGAACAAAATTTGTCGATAAAAAAGCGGATTTTCTGCCAACTTTTCTAGGTAATAAAATTCAATGATTTGCAAGCGTTGCTCGTTAGTAAGTCTATTCATGATGAAATGTCAAAGCATACTGAGCATCTTTCTCTTTGACACCATGTCTGAAATCCCACGTGATCTGTCAAATACTAGTGCATGAAAATCCTAACCTCAAAAAAATCACCCATTAGATATAGATTTAATTTATTGTATAAATTTAATACAATAAAATTTTTCAAACAGGTGGCAGCCCTCCCTAAAAATATTTTCGGCAATATAACTTCCTAAGCCCTTTCAGTTTGATACCCATATTGCAATATTAAATTTGTCTTATAAATTGAATGAAATGAAAATTTTCAAACAGGTGGCAACTCTAAAAAATATTTTTGGCTGCAAGCCTTCTTCAGCCTCTTTCTTTTGACGCCCATATTGCAATATTAATTTTTTCTTATCAATTTACTTAAACTCCAATTTTCAAACAGGTGGCAACTCTCAAATTTTTTTCTTTCTATATTATAAGTTAGACCTCTAGCAATACATCGGTGAAAACTGCATTCAAATCCATGCATTCGTTTTCGAGTGATGCGCCAACAAACATACAGACAGACAGACAGACATACAAAAATTCTAAAAGTGGTTGATTTGGCTTCTGGTGCTCTAATAAAGACCTCCCACATTAATTTTTCTTTAAAATCTATAATGTACAGATATCGACCTGTTACAATTTTATTATATGTATAGATATCTAGATGCAGATATAGATTTCATTTATTTTATCAATTTAATACAATAAAATTTTTCAACCAGGTGGCAGCCCTCCCTAAAACTATTTTCGGCAATAAAATTTCCTAAACCCCTTCAGTTTGATACCCATATTGTAATATTCAATTTATCTCATAAATTAAATTAAATGTAAATTTTCAAACAGGTGGCAACTCTAAAAAATATTTTTGGCTGTAAGCCTTCTTCAGCCTCGTACTTTTGTCGCCCATATTGCAATATTCATTTTTTCTTATCAATTTACTTAAACTCCAAATTTCAAACAGGTGGCAACTCTCTATGTTTTTTCTTCCTATATTTTAAGTTAGACCTTTAGCAATACATCGGAGAGAACTGCATTCAAATCCATGCATTCGTTTTCGAGTGATGCGCGAACGAACATACAGACAGAGAGACAGACAGAAAGACAGACAGACAAAAATTCTAAAAAATGGTTGATTTGGCTTCTGGTGCTCTAATAAAGACCCTCCGCATTAATTTTTCTTTAATATCTATAATGTACAGACATCGACCTGTTACAATTTTATTATACATATGTATAGATAATGTAATTTCTTCTTGTAGATTGCAAAACAGCAGCGGCTTATTCACATTCTTACAGGTCTATTCTGCACGTTACCGAAGATTTTGTAACCGGAAAATTTTATTACCAAACAAGTAAGAAAGTTTAAGCTCGGGCGAAGCCGAACATTAAATACCCGGCGCAAGTATTAAATATGTTTTTTCACCTTTCCGAAACCTTCCGCTAGATGGTAAGCCAGGGTGTATCAATTTTGAGTAAATTAGCGTCCTTCAATTTCGAAATATTGAAGTTTTAAGCATTTCTGAAATTTACCGTTATATGAGAAGCGGCCGTTATTTTAGTCCGATTTCAATAATTTCCAAAGTTTTGCTTATACGTGGCAAGCACAATAACCACACCGAGTTTGGTACAAATTGGTAGAACGGTTACCGATATACTTATATGAGATCATAATCGTATTTCTTGGTAAAGAATTGTTGCAAACATCAATTTTGAATAAATTAGCTTCAATATTTACTGATTTATCGAAGATTTTGTATTTCTCTAAATTACCGTTATATGGGATGTGGGCGTGGTTATTGTCCGATTTTAAAAAGTTTCGGCGATTTATTATGCTGTGCCAAGGCCAACAACTGTGCCAAGTTTGGAAGAAATTGGTGCAGCGGTTACCAAGATATACACATGTAACCATAAGTGGGTGTGGCTACGCCCATTTTCCAAAAATTTATAATATTCTTTTTTCTCGTCTAAAACTTATTATAAATATCAATTTTGAGTGAATAATCTCCAGTAGTTACTAAAATATCGCAGTTTTCGTATTTCTGGAAATTACCGTTATATGGGAAGGGGCGTGGTTAAAATCCGATTTCGCCCATTTGCAATACCAACCTACCTTGGATTAAGGGAAACCTACATATCAAATTTCGTTTAGATATCTCAATTTTTGCTCGAGTTATCGTGTACACGGAGGGACGGACAGACGGACAGACGGACGGACAGACTGACATGGCTTAATAAATTTCTTTGTTCATCCTGATCATTTATGTATACATTTGTCTATATCTATCTCGATTCGTTTTGGCTGTTACAAACAACCGTTATGTGAACAAAATTAATATACCCTTGTGCACAAGTGCGCTGGTATAAAAATGTCAAAAGTTCTTGTCACCGCGATTCTAGGAACGTTGGTAATGCAGTTAAAATATTCAGCAATTCAGCTATGAATAATTGTGCAAATTCTGGCATTGCATATTTCACGGGGTAATACTTTGTTTCCAGCTTATGAGATGGTAACAAAATTTACCGGTTACTAGAGGGTTTAAAAATTGACAGACACTTTAATTACCGGTTACAAACTATTTATTACCAGCACAGAATAGACCTGTAAAGGTATATATTGAAACTTTTGCTCTTGCTATTATTATAAATGTGAAAGTTTGTATGTTTGGATGGTTGGGAAATCATCACGTGGAAACGACTGAACGGATTTGCATGAAATTTTGTACGCAGATAGCTTATGGGTCAGATTGCAAAATAGGCTACTTTTCTTAAGAGGTGCCACCTTTTAAAAAAGTTTAATTAAATGAATACGCGGAAACGACTGAATGGATTTGCATGAAATTTTGAAAGCAGATAGCTTATAACCTACAGTGGAAAATAGGCTATTTTTTTGGAAGAGTTGCAACCACGACTAAACGCATTTGCATGAAATTTTGCACACAGATAGCTTATGACCTAGGTTAGAAAGTAGGCTACCATTTTAAGAGTTGAAATGTTTAGTTTAATTAATAAGCGGAAATGAGTGAACTGATTTGCATGGAAGTTTTCAAACATATAGCTTATGAGCTATGTTGAAAAATAGGCTACTTTTTTTAAGAGTTACCACCTGCTTAAAAAATTTAATTAAACTAATACGCGGAAAAGTCTGAACGGATTTGCATGAAATTTTGCAAGCAGATAGCTTATGACCTATGTTGGAAAATATGCTACCATTTTAAGAGTTATCACGTATTAGGAAAGTTTAATTAAATTAATACGCGTAAATGACTGAACTGATTTGCATGAAAGTTTGCACACAGATAGCTTATGACCTAGACCTGATTGAAAATGAAATTTTACTCAAACATGGTTTATGACCTGGATTGAAAAATAGGCTACTTCCTTAACCGGTTTTCCGATCAGAACGAAATTTAGTTCACTTACTACAAATTGGAATTTTCATATTACATACATATCTCTGGAAGTATTTGTGGGAGAGAACTGAAACTTGGTATGTATGTGAAATCAATGATGGCATTAAACATTTTTAATCGTCAATCAGATTAACAGTTTGCCAACATTGTGTTCACATTCACGGAGAAAAATGGACGTTTTTGGAAAATTGGCGTAGCACCTCCCATACTGACTGAAAGTTTCATATTGCATATCTCTTCAAATGTTTGAGGTAAAGCACTCACGCTTGGTACAGAAATACATATGTATGTATGTATGTGAAACTAATACCATACTCTTGGAGAAAAATGAGAGCTATTGGAAAAGGTGGTGTGACAACTCCCATGCAAATTGATTTTTCTATGCTGCATATCTCTGGAGGTGTTTATTGCAGAGGACTGGAACTTGGCACCGAGATGTGTATACAAAATTAATTCCATACTCATGGAGAAAAGGGGACATGGTTCCTCCCATACAAATTTACTGTTTTAAAATGCTTATCTGTAGAGGTGTTCATGCGAGAGTACTGGGACTTGGGGTATGTAAAATCAATTCTATATTCATGGAAGGAGATTAGGGTTGTAAGAAAAGGGGGCGTGGCACTTCCAGTACAAATTTACTTTTTCTTGCCACTTATCCCTGGAAGTGTTTGTGGAAGAATACTGGAACTTGGTATGGAGTTGTGTATACAAAATGTATCAATTGCTCATGGAAATAATGTGAGTTATTAAAAAAGGAGGCATGTCGCCTCCCATGCATACTAAAAACTTCTTAATATATAATAAGCATTTTAAATTTGTTACGGAGATTTATTTTATAAGTGCCGTACTGACAGAGTAAATTTTATTAAATGGAAAAGGGAGAGCTGCGTTCGGCCTTATAATCGAAAGCTCTCTTGAGGCATTTGCTACAGTAATGAGAAGTGGTATTTTATCAAGGCCAGTTTACTAAATTTGAGTTAGAAATATTAGAACCCGCCGTGGAACCTCTAAGAAGGTTACACGTTCACGCGTCGTATACCTGGAACCATTTTAAGGTAAACTTACAGGTCAATTGTGCGCTGGTAACATAAATTTTATAACCGGTATTAAAGTGTTTGTCAGTTTTTAAACCTTTTTCGCATTCTGTGCTCTCTTGTAACCGGTAAATTCGGTTACCATCTTATAAGCTGGTAACAAAATATCGCCCCGTGAAATATGCAATACAGGAATTTCCACAAATCTTCATAGATGAGTTGCTGCAGTACCAACGTATCTAGAATCGCGGTGACAAGAAGTGGTCGAATTTTTTGGTAATAAAATTTTCCGGTCACAAAATCTTCGGTAACGCGCAGAATAGACCTGTTAGAGGAATTGATATCTTTCGTATGCCTAGCGCGCAGACGAGATTTTATAATTTCATAGTTTTAAACGGCCTAAATACCTTAACTCGCTTAAAGAATAACGAGCTATAACAAAATGGGCACAGAAATAAAATCTAACATCATTAAATTATTTTTCATATTTGTACAAAAGCGCGGGGTGAAACCCGCGGGTACAAGCTAGTATGTTTATAAATTTTAATTGATATTTTTTTTTGTTTACACATTTGGGATTCACCATCAGCACCTTCAACGCTTGCATCTTCATCGCCAGGAGCACCATCAGAGCCTTCTGCCCTCAGCTCCTTCATCGCCTGGAGCACCATCAGTACCTTCTGCCCTCAGCACCTTCAACGCCAGGAGCACCTTCAAAGTGTAGTTCAAACTTGTCAAATTTTGCAACGTTGTAAGAAAACTTAATTTTTGTGAACCACCATAAATGATTTGCAATTGTTAATATACATCAAAAGAAAGGTAAACCAATTACCTTTCTTTTGATTATAACACCGTTAAAATCGCTTTACGTTTTCATAAAAATTTTGCAACTTTTGAAAAGATCTATATGTGAGCAGTGGAAACGTGGTCAAATTTTGCAAAGTTGTAAGAAAAGTGAATTTTTGTAAACCACTTAAAATAATTTTTAACTACTAGTATATATCACAACAAAGGTAAATCGATTACCATTCTTTTGGTGATAATATTGTTAAAATCGATTAACTATTTTATAGGAATTTTGCAACTTTCGAAAACATCTATATGTAAGAAGTGAAAAAGTCGTGAAATTTTGGAAATTTGTAACAAAACTGAATTTTTGTGGACTAGTATAAATGATTTGTATCTGTTAATATATATAGGAAAAAAGGTAAATCGATTACCTTTCTTTTGATTATAATGTTGTTAAAATCGCTTAACTTTTTTATAGAAATTTTGCTACTTTTGAAAACAGCTATATGCAAAGGAGTAGTAGTAATAATAACACTGTGAGACAAGTGGTAGGGTTCAGTGATCGGGAAGGGTTCAAACTACCGGGGAAAGTTATATCAGTAAAAAAGAAGTTATACGTGTCCCGGCGTTTCGCTGTCACCTTTGGTGGTCTTTTTTTGACATAACTCGAGCACCACTAGTCCGATTTTTCTCAAATAAATTTAACAAAATTAAAAATTACAATTCCTTTAATCTGTTCATATAACGTTTTTCTATATAATCAACAGTTTTAAAAAAACTTTAATATTTTAGCCAAAAAATATTTTTTTTCTTCATACATTTATTTTTACCGGCAAAACTGTCAACGGCAATAATCAATATAGAAAAACGTTATATGAACAGATTAAAGGAATTGTAATTTTTAATTTTTTTAAATTTGTTTGAGCAAAAGCGGACTAGTGGTTCTCGAGTTATGTCAAAAAAAGTCCACCAAAGGTGACAATTTCCCCTATATGATAGTTATATATATATCTCGATTCCTAGACGTGACCCAGCGAAACGCCGGGACACGTATAACTTGTTTTTGACCGATATAACATTTCCCGTTGGTTTCATCCCATCCCGATTTTGACTGTCGCATAGTTTAATCAATGAAGCAACCAGATATGTATGTAAAATTTTCTTTTTTATTAAAGTTAATTATAATTTTTATTCATAATATTGATTTCTAACTATGTATATTAGGTTAAGAATGCATTTTGAAAAATAAATTTTGCAAAATAACAATAAAAAAAATTTAAGATTTTTTATTTAAATTTCTAAGGTTATTTTGAATTCGCTGTGTGTGGCCCATACAAAAAAATTAAAACCAATAACTTACTTACTAAAAAATTGTTTATTGTAGCTTAAGATTATTGTAACCATTTGCTGTACAAAAAACAAATAAACAGAATTTCTCAAAAGTTTATATACAACTATTCGTTGGTTTAAATTGTTAATTTTTTACTGAGCATGTTTATTTTACGAGCAGGAAGCATCAAAAGCCTAACCCCGTCAGTGTGAGTCTTTAATCCAAACTAAACTTCCTACCGTCATGTACCGTTCCCCTCCCGGTACCACCATCAAGGATTTCGTCGAGATTATAACACTGTGTGACTGATAAGGTTATAGATCTATTCTCTTCTTCTTCTTCGTATTTGGCGCTATAACCGCCAAAGCGATTTTGGCCCACTGATGCCAATTGGAAATACCAAGTGAAGCCAGAATACTTTCGGAGGTGGGGCGTCGGTGTCCATTCGAACGACGTGGTCAAGCCATTTGAGCAGCTCTATTTTAATTCGCCATATACCAGCACGAGCATGATGAGTGACTTATAGTGCGGTTTTCGTACGTCGAGAGAGGACTTTACTCCTAAATTACCTACTCAGTCCAAAGCAGTACTTGTTGGCAAGAGCGATTCTGCGGTGGATTTCCATGCTGACATTATTATCGGAGTTAATGCTGGTTCCCAAGTAAACGAAATTCTCTCCTTTCTCGAAATTATAACTGTCAAAAGTGACGTAGGTGCTAAGGCGCGAATGTGCTGATTGTTTGTTTGATGACAGGAGATACTTTGTCTTGTCCTCGTTTACCACCAGACCCATTCGCTTTGCTTCCTTGTCCAACTTGGAAAAGCCAGGACAGACTTTGCGGTTTTTCTTACTGATGATCTCAGTGCCATCGGCATAAGCCAGCAATTGTACGATCTTGTAGAAAATTGTTCCTGAGCGGTTCAGTTCTGCAGATCTTATTATTTTCTCCAACATCAGATTAAAGAAGTCACATGAAAGAGGGTCGTCCCATCTGGTGGCGAACGGCAACAGAGCAGAGCTGGTGGTATTGCTCAACGTCATTTTTCACAGCCGTATGAGTTTTGAGGGGATATAGGAAACTCCTTTTAGTGCTGTCGAAAGCGACTTTAAAGTCGACATATAGGTGGTGAGTGCCGATCCTTTTCTTGCGGGTCTTTTCCAAGATTTGGCGTATTGTGAATACCTGGTCTATGGTAGACAATACATTCGATAAGACATTGCAACCTATGCTGAGAAGGCTGATCCCGCGGTTGTTGGCACGCATGGCGGGGTCGCCTTTCTTGTGGATTGGGCAGAGCGCATTTGAATTCCAGTCGTCGGGCATGCAACTTATTACCTCCTTGCCATCGTAATTACTGACAGACCGTCAGCTCAAGCAGCTTTGGCACTTTTCTTCATAGTCAGTCGCTGGAATATCGACTCCATCGTCATCGACTGGGACCTCGTGTTCGTCTTCTCCACTTCTTTCAGTGCTTCTGCCATTCAAAAGGGTCGAAAAGTATTCCCTCCATAATCTGAGTACGTTCTGGACATCGGTCACTAGGTCGCCATGGTTGTTCCTACAAGAGCCTTGAAACCTTCCGTAAGTCGCTCCACTCTCTGCTAAAAATTTCGGTGTTTTTTCTGTCGGCCAGCATTTCAAGCATTTTCACACACTCCTCATCGTACCAGTAATGAGCGGGAAATGTGGTTCCACTGATCACGCAAGTCGGTTTGTTGAAGAGTGCTCTCTCACAGCAGGTGTGAGGGTCGAGCGCCGAATCCATTGACCGTCTGTTTCGATTGCAGCTTTTCGACGTTGAACTTTCCTTGGATTGTTGGAGGCCCTTTTTTTGCTGCTCCGAGGTTGGGTTGTATATTGGATGCATCAATATAGTAGTGCGAGTCGATGTTTGACCCTCGGAGCGTACGTATGTACATCTAAAACATGGAAGCATGCCTACCGTATATCGCAACATGCTCGATTTGGTTTCCCGTTTTTCGATGTGGAGACATCCATGTAGCTTGATGGATCTTTTTATGCTAGAATCCAGTAATACATACTGCCAAGTTTCGGGCCCCGGCGAAGTCGATCACCCTCAGCTAATATGTACGCTCTAAGCTAAGAGAGCCTTGGATACCTCGTCCCTCTCTTGCATCGGGGCATTGGCACATATGAATGAGATGTTGAAGAATCTCGCTTTGATGCGGATTGTGGCTAGACTTTCGTCCACTAGAGTGAACGCCGGTCTCTCTCCCACCACAAATCCAACACCGAATTGTGCTCCTTTACGTGGAAACTGTAGTAGACGTCTCAAGGCTACACGCGTTTCGTGGATGGCGGTGATGTCAGCCTTTATTTTCCCTACGACATCAACCAGCCGGGCAGAGACACCATCCCGATTAAGGGTTGGGATATTCCAAGTGCATACCTTAAAATCATAGTCCTTCCTACGTTTGCCGTGATCGTCATCAAAAGAAGGGGGTATCATCCAAGGCATTTTTTTTTTTTTTAATTGGGTAGGATTTTAACGTGGCGGGACCCAAGCCCAGCGCACGCGGGCCACTCCTAGTTGAATGGCAGTTAAAAGCTTTGCAGTACTGGGAAATATACAAAACACAGTGGTCAAAAGCGAATATCTAAACTAAACCCTGATGTATTTCTTAAATTCATAGCTCTAAAAGAGCCGGACCGGACTTTATTCCAAGTAAAAAATGTAAAAAAATAAACCTTTTTCCGTATACTCTGTAATATTCCTCCGCAATTTTGTAAGGTAAACTAATAATTTATAATCATTGCTTTGCAGTGAAATATCTTCTCTTAAATTACATACATGGGTATGTATAAATATGAGGACGTATTGAACATTTTGAGTATGCAGATTTTGTATGCTGGTATATTCATTTATGCTAATTATAGTACTTGATTTTGTTAATATGTGGCAAGAAATAGTAAATTTGTACTGGAAGTTCCAATCCCCTTTTTCTTATAACCCTAATCTTCTTCCATGAATTTAGAATAGACTTTACATACCCCAGTTATAGTAATTATTTTGTGTTTTACGCTTATAAAAAGCACATAATATAAAAAAATTATAATTATTGTTATTAGTAATACATAAACTGGGAACTTTTACAAACCTAGTTTGTAAAACATTTGTTGGTATATATCTTAATGCACTTACCATACCGTATTAACTTGCTTTGTGTGCACAGGGAAATTCCAGCATAACTTAATTAATCACCAAACCTACTTGATCAAATTAAGAGTTAATGATTAAAAATTAATTTTTTAATCGCGTTACGATTAACTGTTTAGTCAGATTAATATTAATTAATCATGATTAACTGTAATCAGATTGAATTTAATCGAATTAACTAACTGCTTGAAACATCAATCGATTAGTGCCATTATTGATTTCACATACATATCACTACACCAAGTTTCAGTTCTCTCCCACAAATACTTCCAGAGATATGTATGTAATATGAAAATTCCAATATGTATGGGAGGGGCCTTGAGTTATCGGACTTAATTTCAGACCATCCTTCCGAAATCCGAAGTAAGTGCACTAATTTTCGTGCTGATCGGAAAACCGGTTAAGGAAGTAGCCTATTTTTCAATCCAGCTCATAAACCATCTTTGAGCAAAATTTCATTTTCAAACAGGTGGCAATTCTTAAAAAAGTGGCCTTTTTTCCAGTCTAGGTCATAAGCTATCTGTGTGCAAACTTTCATTCAAATCAGTTCAGTCATTTACGCGTATTAATTTAATTAAACTTTCCTAATACGTGATAACTCTTAAAATAGTAGCCTATTTTCCAACATAGGTTATAAGCTATCCCTGTGCGAAATGTCAGGCAAATCTGTTCAGTCGTTTCCACGTATCAATTTAATTAAAACTTTTTTAACAGGTGGCAACTCTTCCAAAGAAATAGCCTATTTTCCACTGTAGGTCATAAGCTATCCGCTTGCAAAATTTCATACAAATCCGTTCAGACTTTTCCGCGTATTAATTTACTTAAAATTTTATAGCAGGTGGTAACTCATAAAAGAAGTAGCCTATTTCTCAACCTAACTCATAAGCTATCTGTGTGAAAACTTCCATGGAAATCAGATTACTCATTTCCGCGTATTAATTAAACTTAAGATTTCTGACAGGTGGCAACTCTTAAAAAAGTAACATACTTTATAACCTAGGTCACAAGCTATCTGTGGGCAAAATTTCATGCAAATCCGTTTAGTCGTCTCCGCGTATTAATTTAATTACACTTTTTTAACAGGTGGCAACTCTTCCAAAAAATTAGCCTATTTTCCACTGTAGGTCATAAGCTATCTGCTTGCAACATTTCATGCAAATCCGTTCCGACTTTTCCGCGTATTAATTTACTTAAGCTTTTTCAGCAGGTGGTAACTCCTAAAAAAAGAAGCCTATTTTTCAACCATGCTCATAAGCTATCTGTGTGAAAATTTCCATGCAAATCAGTTCACTCAATTTCGCGTATTAATTAAATTAAACATTTCTAACAGGTAGCAACTCTTTAAAAAGTAGCACACTTTCTAACCTAGGTCATAAGCTATCTGTGTGCAAATTTTCATGCAAATCCATTCAGTCGTTCCCGCATATTGAATAAATTAAACTTTTTTAATAGGTGGCAACTCTTAAAAAAAATAGCCTATTAACCAATCTGGCTCATAAGCTATCGGCGCACAGAATTTCATGTAAATCCGTTCAGCTGTTTCCGGGTGATGATTTTCCAAACATCCAAACATACAAACTTTCACATTTATAATAATAACTAGCAGACCCGGCGAACTTTGTTCCGCCCAAAACTTTTTATATATTTTATTGAAACTTTTTGGTCCAACATTTTAACTAACAATTCACGTTTACGATTTCCATCGGCACATTCGTCTGCTAAGATTATGGTTTGGTGGTCATTTGCCGCTTTAAATAACCTAAGGAAAGTGTTATATTCGTGAAGAAGTCCTTGAAATTCTCCAGTTGTGCGGCATTTTATAGCACGGTTATTCGCAAAGCGAAATAAATTTTTTCCTCTCCGTTAAAATCCGAACAACCATTTAGGAGGATTTCACTCCCAAACACACCTACAGAAGAATTAAAAAAATACATTCAAAGATAGCTAAAGGTCGGTACGTTTGTAGGCCTCACACCCCTTTTTCAAATAGCCAAATTGTCTCCATGAGTATGGGCTTGATTTCAACTACATACATATCTCCATACGAAGTTCCAGTACTGTACCGTGAATACTTTCAGAGATATGCAGTATAAAAATTCGATTTATATGGGAGGTGCCACGCCCCCCTTTCCAACAGCTGCCCTCTTTCTTCATGAGTATGCGATTGATTTCGTATATCTAAATACCAAGTTCCAGAACTCTATCATGAACACTTCCAAAGATAGGGAGTATGAAAAATTCTGTTTGTATGGAAGATGCCACGCCCCCTTTTCCAATAGTTCCAATTTTTCTCCAAGAGTATGCGATTTATTTCGTACATCTCCATACAAAACTCTAGAACTCTACCAAAAAATTTCCAGAGATAAGCAGTATGAAAAATTCGGTTTGTATGGGAGACGTCACACCCCTTTTTACAATAGCTAAAATTTTTCTCCAAGGGTATGCGATTGATTTCGTATATCTCCATACCAATTTCCAAAACTCTACCATGCACACTTTCAGATATATGTAGCATGAGAAATTCGGTTTGTATGGGATATATTAGTTGAGATATATTATATATTATAATTATATTTTGACAGTATCCGGGTTTTCTGATTGGCGCAAAAAAATCTTGCCAAGTGACGAATTCGCCCCTTGATATGGTCGTTACTTAAAGCTATTTATATTCGAAATTGCAAATCTGACCATGAATGCGATTTTTTTGGAATATATCGGCCCCTCGTCCACTTCTCGGAAAAAATTGATCACATGTGCTAATACATGCTAAAAAGCTACCTGCGCACCGAATTTTAAGCAAATCGGACCGAAAATTCGATTTTTTCGAATACATCGGTCCCTGGACCACTTCCCGGAAAAAATAGGTCATATATGCTAATATATGCTCAAAAGCTATTTACGTACTAAATTTTAAGCAAATCGGACCATAATAAGATTTTTTCGAATAGACCGGTCCCTGGTCCACCTACCCGAAAAGAGTAAAATTTGTTTAGCCTAAAACATGGTGGTTACCGAAAGCTATTTGTATACAAAATTTCATGTCATTCGGACCAGCCGTTCCCGAGATTACCTGTTACAAAAAAAAGGTACTTCTCTTTATATAATTAGTATAGATAACTAGCTTATACCCGCGGGTTTCACCCCGCGCTTTTATACAAATATGAAAAATAATTTAATGATGCTAGATTTTATTTCTGTGCCCATTTCGTTATAGCTCGTTATTTTTTTAGCGAGTTAAGGTATTTAGGCCGTTTAAAACTACGAAATTATAAAATCTCGTCTGCGCGCTAGGCATACGAAAGATATCAATTCATCTAACAGGTCTATTCTGCGCGTTACCGAAGATTTTGTGACCGGAAAATTTTTATACCAAAAAATGTTACCACTTCATATCACCGCGATTCTAGGTACGATGGTAATGCAGTGAAAATATTCAGCAACTCATCTATGAAGATTTGTGGAAATTCCTGTATTGCATATTTCACGGGGCGATATTTTGTTACCAGCTTATAAGATGGTAACCAAATTTACCGGTTACAAGAGAGCACAGAATGCGAAAAAGGTTTAAAAATTGACAGACACTTTAATACCGGTTGTAAAATTTATGTTACCCGCTGGTAAGTTTACCTTAAAGTGGTTCCAGGTATACGACGCGTGAACGTGTACCCTTCTTAGAGGTTCCGCGGCGGGTTCTAATATTTCTAACTCAAATTTAGTAACCCGGCCTTGATAAAATACCACTTCTCATTACTGTGGCAAATGCCTCTAGAGAGCTTTAGATTTTAAGGCCGAACGCGACTCTCCCTTTTCCATTTAATAAAATTTATTCTGTCAATACGGCACTTATAAAATAAATCTCCATAACAAATTTAAAATACTTCTTATGTATTAAGAAGTTTTTAGTATGTATGGGAGGCGACATGCGTCCTTTTTTAATAACTCACATTATTTCCATGATCAATTGATACATTTTGTATACACAACTCCATACCAAGTTCCAGTATTCTTCCACAAACACTTCCAGGGATATGTGGCAAGAAAAAGTAAATTTGTACTGGAAGTGCCACGCCCCCTTTTCTTACAACCCTAATCTCCTTCCATGAATATAGAATTGATTTTACATACCCCAAGTCCCAGTACTCTACCATGAATACCTCTAAAGATAAGCAGTATAAAACAGTAAACTTGTACGGGAGGAACCATGTCCCCATTTCGAATAACGCAAATTTGTCTCCATGAGTATGGAATTAATTTTGTATACACATCTCGGTGCCAAGTTCCAGTCCTCTGCAATAAACGCCCCCAGAGATATGCAGCATAGAAAAATCAATTTGCATGGGAGTTGCCACACCACCTTTTCCAATAACTCTCATTTTTCTCCATGAGTATGGTATTAGTTTCACATACATACATACATATGTATTTCCATACCAAGCTTGAGTGCCTTACCCCAAACATTTGAAGAGATATGCAATATGAAACTTTCAGTCAGTATGGGTGGTGCTACGCCAATTTTCCAAAAACCTCCATTTTTCTCCGTGAATATGAACATGATTTCACACAGTGTTGGCAAGCTGTTAATCTGATGAACGATTAAAAATTAACGATTACAATGTTAACCGCGTTTGATGATTAAAATTAACGATTACAATGTTAACCGCGTTTGATGATTAAAATTAATTAGTCGTAATCAACTGTACGATTAATGATAACATTTTTTTAACCGTTAATCGCTGGCAATCGTTGGCAATTCTTAAAAAAGTACACTATTTTCCAGTCTAGGTCATAAGCTATCTGTGTGCAAACTTTCATGCAAATCAGTTCAGTCATTTACGCGTATTAATTTAATTAATCTTTCTTAATACGTGATAACTCTTAAAATGGTAGCCTATTTTCCAACATAGGTCATAAGCTATCTCTGTGCGAAACGTCATGCAAATCTGTTCAGTCGTTTCCGCGTATTAATTTAATTAAAACTTTTTTAACAGGTGGCAACTCTTCAAAAAAATTAACCTATTTTCCACTGTAGGCCATAAGCTATCTGCTTGCAAAATTTCATGCAAATCCGTTCAGACTTTTCCGCGTATTCATTTAATTAAACTTTTTTAGCAGGTGTTAACTCTTAAAAAAGGTAACATATTTTTCAACCAATCTCATAAGCTATCTGTGTGAAAACTTCCATGCAAATCAGTTCACTTATTTCCGCGTATTAATTAAACTAAACATTTCTAACAGGTGGAAACTCTTAAAAAAGTAGCCTAGCAAAATTTTATGCAAATCTGTTTAGTCGTTTCCGCGTATTAATTTAATTAAACTTTTTTAACAGGTGGCAACTCTTCCAAAAGGTGAGCCTATTTTCCACTGCAGGTCATAAGCTATCTGCGTGCAAAATTTCATGCAAATCCGTTAATCGTTTCCGCGTATTAACTTAATTAAACTTTTTTAACAGGTGGCAACTCATCCAAAAGGTGAGCCTATTTTCCGCTGCAGGTCATAAGCAATCTGTGTGCAAATTTTCATGCAAATCCACTCTGTCGTTCCCGCATATTAAATAAATTAAACTTTTTTAACAGGTGCAAATCCGTTCAGTCGTTTCCGCGTGATGATTTCCCAAACATCCAAACATACAAACTTTTTCATTTATAATATTAGTAAGATGTACATTTTTATATTTGTTATGCTGCTAAAAACGAAATATCAAAGCCAGCATTATACGAACCAAATAATAAGCCACTAACAAAGTTGTTTTTTTAGTGCAAGCAGTTTTGTTTTCTCTTGCGAACGGTATTTCGTTGAGATATTTTACCTACTTCATATAAAAATATTTGTCCCCGCTGGTTATTCGATAATCAACAGGAAAAAAGTTTAAGCTAAGAAGCAATGAAAAAAGGCGTAACATTTACAAACAATGACCACCTTAACATTTATTGTTTTATTCTATTTTCACCAGAAAAATGTTATCAACATAAGCGTGGCTTTCTATTATAATATAGTCCTTCCGAATTTTTCTACATGAAACTTTTTTTAATTTTCTTGTTTATATGTTCTCGTGAAATAAGACTTAGAAAAAAAACCGAAAAATGTGAAATATTTCCAGAATGTCACTTTTAGGCTAAAACCGATTTTTTGTTTAAAAAGCTCATTTCTCCAAAAGTGTTCAAATGGCATATATGGGAAATTGTTGCCGAAGAATGATTAAACAAAAAGCCTGCTTCCCAACAAAAACCATGACATGAAACCACGAAAAATGTCATGAAGAAGGTGGAAAAAACTTCAACATTAGCTTATTTATGTAATAAATGCGATTCAAAGTGATATGCGTATGTTTAAAAGGCATGTATGTAATGTTAAAACTAAGTACAATGCTTATCAGTTAATATACAGTTCCTAAACTTAGGATAAAACCTTTAACATTAAAAAAAAGTGACTTTCGTGAAAATATTTTACAAAACTGCAAAAGTAAAGTATAAATTTATCTTTGAAGTGCCTGAAAGCAGTTTCGTATTCTGCACAAATTTTTGCGTCGGTAAAGGGTTTCACAGGATAAGTTTACCAATCTAAAAAAAAAAATATATAAATAATACTTGCCATGTACACTTTTTTTGGAAATTATCCAAGTACATACATACACAAATACATATCGTCCTTTAAAGTACAAAACCGCGTATTATAAAGCAATCGCATTTCTCGCTAGTATATTTCAGGACGAATGGATAAGGATTGAGCCAAGAGCTCGTGTGAGCAAATCCAATTTTTGGCAGCAAATGTCAGTTACGCGGTTTTGCAGAATGACGATATGCGGTTTTGTACTTTAAACGACGATATGTGTGTATGTTCATATTTACCCTGCAGCAAATCAAACTGGTTCAGAAGTTGCGCTGAGCTAGCCTGAAAAGGGACGGTACTGGTTTTTCATCTATCCCAACTCAATGCTTTCAACTGTCTTTTAACATGGCGCTCTCCTACGAAGTGACAATTGTAAGCTGACCAACCGTTCTCCTTTGAGGAGGATTGGTCCTCCTCAAAAATGTTGTCCTTCTCTGTCCTCCTTTTGAGCAAAAATGTCCTCCTTGTCCTCCTTTTCAAGTTTTGTAGCAGTAATGAACTTTTAAAAAAATTGCGTTCAGAATATTATTATTTTGTAATCGTTGTATTTAATAGGCGTTTACATTGTTCCAATTTCAGTTAAATGATGTAAACACTTGATTCAACTAATTGCCTGCGAAAGTTAAACAGTGAACCGTCTTTACCCCTAATCAATAATATTTTGTCATTTACACGATTGATAGATTAGCTAACGACGCGTCTCCACAGGTGGAAATTATTGCCTTTCATATGTCATTTTGTTTGCCAGATACATACATATGTAGGTATAGGTTTTATCAGTGGCAAAATTTGTGTATGATAGGGCTGAAAGACGTCCCGGTTTTCCCGGACATGTTCCGGTTTTAGACTATTTGTCCCGGTCCAACCTTAAAATGTCCCGGGTTTCGTTTAACTGGTTTTCGATTTGATTGCACAAATTTTAAATAAAAATGACTACACTGAGAGAAAAAACGCGTTGTAATATTAAAAAAAATTTTATGAATTTACTGGGGGAAATAACGCATAGTAAATATGAATATTTTTTATTTGATTATCGTTTTAAAATTTTCGTATTTAAAAACAATACTTGCATACCACGCACACGTGGTGTTGAATCAAACTGAACATTTGAATGCACATTTACATGTCTGGCTGTAGCACATGCCTGGAGTGCACGAAGATGCTTGCCACAAATTGCTAATTTCCAGAGCATCAGGGTTCAAATCCCATTACAGGCAGCATGGAATTAAAATTTTTATTTTTTTTTAACTTAATTATGAAAAAGCATCCGTTAAGTGCAAAGCGCTTCATTTTAATATTGGCGTATTTGAATTGAATATTTTTTTACTAAATACTAAAATTTATATACTTAAATACAAAATTATTGGCTCGGAGACTCTTTCATCTGATCACAAATTTTGAAAATGTAGCTTTTGAGCCAATTATTAAAGTGCAAGTCTGAAGTTACCAGAAAATTGCGTTAATTTTTTGCAATTATTTATTTTTTGCTGACAGTGTCTTCCACATACAAAAATATGTCGAACATAGTTTGTATGGAAGAAACTCTCAGTAAAAACAATACCAAAAATCAACAAAATTTTTATGGGCTGCAAAACTTCATTTTGAAAATTTTTATAAAAAAGTCTGAATAGAATGTTGCGAATTTGTATGCAAATTTATTGCATTTTCCCGAGTTTTGCACAAAGTTTAGAAATTTAATGCTTATGTTTTCTGATGTATTTAAGAATAAACTATATTTTCATAAGGAACAAAAAAGGTACATGCATTGTGAAAAATTCTCTGTGCTTTAGTTGTGATAAATTGTTTTGTTTTGCTGGTGTACGTTGTAATGATCCCATGATCGCACGTTTTTATGTTTTTGTTTTTGTTTGTCAAAATAAAATTTTACTACATCCTTTCGTACGTAATTTTTGACGAAACGAAAGGGAAGGGAGTGAGAGGCCTCTCTCCCCCTCCCCCCCTTAAGTGTCCCGGTTTGGCAACAGAGATAACTGGCAGCCCTAGTGTATGAGGATTTTTTATCTTGATAAATGGTTTTGTAAGATGGCTTAAAATAAGTATGTTCGTTGCATTGGAGCGCAAATCTGCTTAAAATTTTTAGAAAATGTGTTATTTCACATCCAAGTACGTAATCAAAAATAGACCTGTGTAGTTTGCCCCTTAAAAGATTACCCTGCAGGGAAGAGCGGACTAGTGAATCAAATTTCTAGTTCCGTACTAGGTCTTTATCGCCAAAAAGGAACTAGCCCGATAGGAACTAGATCCCCACCAGTCCAAAATCGGCGAAAAGTGGTACTTTTAAGAAACTAATTTTTTCAGTTTTTTTCACTAGAAATCTATATCTAAAGTGACGAATTTAGAAATGGTTCGGAACTATAGAAAAAGGGATGCAGAACGAACTAGATCCTATTTGTCGAATTTAGAACTATTTCGGAACTATCGAATAAGGGATGCAGCGGGGGGCTTGTTTACTTTACATAGATATGTGTTCGGCGGCTTTTTCGTTCAAATACGCTTCTATTCTGTGCTTCGCAGATGCTATTTCATAGTTTGGTAATACAAAACAAAGCTTTGTGTTAACATATTAACATCTTGGGGCCGTCTGGAATCTAACCAATAACAGCGAGCACCTCTGCAAAGTCAGCTACAGCAAGGTATGTAAACGTACATTTCTTATAATCATTCAAACACATTTAATTTCAATTTGAAAAAACGTTTCTTTGAAAATAATGTAAAATCGCACACAGAAGAACCGAAAAGATTGAAAAATCATGATACTTTTTTCTTTCGTCTGTCGATTTTAGAACTATAGAATTTAGAACTAGTTCTGAACTATCGAAAAAGGGATGCAGCGGGGGGAAATTGACACTTCCTAGGACATCGCCATGTTAAATTTGCCAGTTGCTTGCATGCAAAAGAGATTTATCGCGAACCAGTACTGGGTCTAAATGTACTAGAAGCGCCCCAGTTCAGAACTAGAGATTTTCCCCACAGGGTTAATTAGCGATTTGGGTATGTACCAGGTACCACGCTACCAAAATGATAATAAAATTTCGTCACGAAAGCTTTTCGAGAAAATTATTTCTATAATTTTTTTAGCATTGCCGTGCATGACTAGCGTTAACTTCAAAATAACATAAGTCGTTCTGATTTACTTAGGCTCTTTATGAATATTATTACTAATACTTTCGGCTTTTAAGTAAAAATTCTATTCTAAATAAATTAAGTTTTGGTTTTTCATGGAAATTGCTAAAAATTCTAACATGTAAGTACATGTCATCAATTAAAATAAATTTCGACGTGTTGGAAAAGAACCAGGAATGTATTTTAATTTAACATACCTAGATTACGGCTGCCATAATCCTGAACCCGTCGACTAAGACACTTATCATCCAAATCAAAAACGAAGACACAAGTGAATATGGTGCCAATATATTCCCTATAAGTAAAGTTGCTTTGGTTCTGATATTATAAGCAATGTAGTTTTGTAACACAATTCGTAGAACTGAAAGGTTGATGATGATGAAATGCTCAAGTTCTGAATATTTAATTATAAACGAACAAATTTCTCTTGACGGTGACGTAACTTTGAAAAAGCGGCGCCTTTAACGTGGTCTTGAATGTTTTCCCAACCAGCATTAGCGAATTTCCGCATATCCGCACTTCATGACCATTTTTGCCAATTCTTATATTCATAACCTGAAGATAATTTAGGTAGGCTGTTTTAAGTGAAGCCATTCTAAAAGACTTACCCAACAAGAACTAAAAAAAGTGCTTATACTTACTTAAGTATATGTTTATATTACTTAGCATTACAAAAAAGATTCAATAGGAATTGCAAGTCTAAAACAAACAATTTGATATGAACATTAAATGAATTCCTTAAAGAAGTATGACTTTTATAAATTAAGAAAAACTTTAAAAGAATTTCTTCAAACGGCGTCCTACAAAAGCATTTCTGAAAGGTCTTTTTTTGAGTAGCGAAAGCAGAAGCCCTTCAATTTGTGCCGCTCCATACAAAAAATGAAGGAGAAAGTAATAACTTTCAGAAAAGCCTTTTGGATAAGATTTTAGCTCCTGATATTATCTACTGGATAGTATTTATGTATGACCCCTCAGTCGTGTACTTGATCAGGAACTTGCACTTTTTCGGCATTCGCCTGAAAAGAAAAGATTTTAATGACAGAAGGCTTAACCATTTTTCATAGCAAAAATCTGCTAAAAATTAGAGGAGTGTCTACATTGACCTTCATTAAAAGATCAGGACAATCGAAGTGTGGGCCAGGACTCCACGACAATTTGTTTAAATCAGGACAAATCCTGTAAAACCAAGACGTCTGGCAGCCCTAACCTAGATATTAAAAAAAATAATAATATAATTATTGGAAAGGGAAAAATTAGATTTCGGAGACCTGTTTAATCCAATCCAAAACAGCTATTTATTTTTAAATATTTTCTTATAGTTCATTCTATAACAAACACCATAAAAATTCACATTTCAAACTATTTGAAAATATAAAAATTCAGTGAATTTTCGCCAAAATTTTAAACTTTTGTTTAACAATTTTGGGGAAAGTTTTGCGTATGCAGTTTTATAGCCCATGCAATTTTAGTAAAATAAAGTGCGAGTTTCATATGTCTACAAAATATCGTTGATTTTTGGCATTTTTTACGTTGTCACTCATTTTCTTCCATACAAAGTATGTTAGCCATTTTTTTATATGGAAGAAAATTAACAACACTATCAACAAAAAAAATTACCAAAAATCAACGGAAATATGTTTCGGTCCTATAATTATGTAACGCGGTATTTAGAGCAAATTTGAATTGTTTTTGTTTCTTTTAACAATGTTAACTTATTCGTTATTTATGTGTTAAATAAATATAAAACAAATTTTTTGTGTTTTCAATATGGAGAATTTCTCCTCCTGGAATGCTAAAAAATTCTGGTCACCTTAGACAATTGTCGCCCTCTGCAGAACTTTTGAAGTTGTCCTGAGCTGACTCTGGCTGAGATTGTTCCGAGACAGTCCATATTACGACAGTTCTTAGATAGTTCAAAAAGGGTCACCTCCGGGCTAGAAAAAATGTGGTTAGTTTTGAGCTGGTTCTAAAGAGCATAGAGCCGTTTCTTTAAATAAGCACGCATACAATTTTGTAAATAAAAAAATACTTCATTTTATGTTTAAAGAGCTATGTGTTTTGCACTAATTTACTTTTTGAGGCAAACTGTGCTTTTAGATTAGGAACACAAAGTGTCAGTTATTCCTTCATTTTCTAAAACCTTATTCTTAAAAATAATTTATATTTGTTACGTATAATGGGTATTTCTGGGATACTTATAATTAAAAATCTAAACTAAGTCGTGTCAAAAAATTAAAAAAACGGTGATATTGTATATTGTATGCTTATTTGTGATAACTCAGCGCTAAATTTTATTAAATGTATTGAAATGTAATACAAAGACTCTCTGGCATCTAATAAGAACATATACAATTTTTAATATTCACAATGGTTTTCATGCTAAATATTTTTCGTAAATTTTTTTTTTATTTAAGGATAAGTATTATAACATAATCATATAAATTCCCGTCTTTAGCCGTGTTGAAAATTTAGTAGAGTTCTAGAAACTTTTATAAAAACTTCAATATTTTAAATCAGAGTTTATAAGTATGCAGTTCTATAGCCGATTAAATTCTAGCATAATTAATCGCGATGATTTTTCATAACTCTTTTACGCACGCTCTTAAAGGTATTCTCCTATTTAAATATTTTCGTTTAAGATGCAGGGTTACACTTTACTGCACTAAAATTTGAGGGCTAAAATAAGGAATACTCGAAAGGTTTATAAAAAAAAACTCTGATAAAAAAGTTTTATGCGAATTACTATTTTGAAGTCCACCAGCGTAATTTAAAGCGAATTTACAGGAAAACTTAAATCGAATTATGAACGTTAATACCGCATTGATTAATGCTAATTCTACCAAGTCTCCTCCAAATTTCTCATTTCATTTAAAAAAAATATGCATATCGTCGTTTAAAGTACAAAACCGCGTATCAACAAAACGCTAAACCGCGTATCAAGATAATGCAAAACCGTGTATGTGAGGTTGCATTAATTATTTTCTAGAGAGTAAAAACACTCATATTTCAAAATCGTTCTCTTTTTTATAAAGCAATTGCATTTCTGGCTAGTATATTTCAGGGCGAATGGATAAGGATGGAGTTAAAAGCTTGTGTAAGTAAACCCAATTTTTGGCAGCCAATGTCAGTTACGCGGTTTTGCAGAATGACGATACGTAGTTTTGTATGTATTTTAAACGACGATATGTATTTGTATGTACAGCGTGGCGACAAATAACTGTTACCCAGGTTTTTTTGAGAAATAGAAGAGTAGTTTATAGATTTTGCGAAAAAAGTATGTTATTGTTAATTTTCCACAGATTTTACTTTAGTTGTATTAATTAGTTTTTAAATTTTAATCCTTATTTACATTTGCCAGCAGTGTAAGCTTTGAGAGAAAAGTTCATTTGGCACGCAGGTCCTCGTCAGTTAATTTGTTCCATATCTTTTGTAACCATAGGCTAATTTTCTCCATTTTGAGTCCCTTATACTCCCCCTTCTGTCCAAAATAAGGCCTCATACTCAAAAATCTAATAGACTCGGGACTGGTGACTAGGACGGCCATTCATTCGACCAACGTTGTTTTTTTCTCATCGAGTCGAAGTCGTTGCGACGTTGGTCTGGTGAAGTCGTTTGGGTGAACTCGAAACGAATCCGTTTCTTCGAACCCACAAGTTTTTTGAGGAACCTTCGGTCTGAGTTGGTAAGTTCCACGCCCACATTATAATATATCTAAGTATAAATAAAAGTCATTCATTTGGATAGTAAACCGTTTTTATTATGACAATTTTTTATTATGACATAATATGGAATGCACAATGTACACTTGTACTCAGAAAATTAAGCCGCCTAAATATTTTTTTCAGTATTCATAATATTCTTAATATTACTTTTTATTTTTTTATATTTTTTTATAAAGGTACAGTTCACTCAATTGGCCTTATTAATAAAAAATAAAATTTGTGGGTATGAAGTTTTTTTTAATCTGGTATAAAACTGTACTTTTACTTTAAATTTGGTATAAATTTTGAGCATCGTTTTGCAGTGAACTGGTATATCGTTTTTGCGTGCTGCAGTGGAGTCGTTTTTGCGATCCGCCGGCGAGTCGTTCTTTCGACCTGCTGGCGAGTCGTTTTTGCGGCCCGCTGGCGAAGTGTGCTTTTCATCCGACGAGCCGTTTACGACCGTCGCCGGCGAACAAATTGTTCATCAAAACGAGTCGGAAACGACGTCGTTACGACGTAGTTTGGCAAATTGGGTGACTAATATATCAAACACATACCAATTCAGACTGTAAATAAATTTTTCGATTATATTTGTCTGAGAGCCTCTTGGAGGTTAAAAACTAAATTGCCCATATCTATTTAAACTCTTTCTTTTCTTCATCAGAATCGTTAACGGTTGAGAAAGTATCTTGAAGGTTTACAACAAAAGATAATATTTCCTTCCGTAATGGCGGTTTCACACGGGTTTTGTCAAGACTGGGACATAGCCCAATATTTTTTCACCACACGACTGGGCTACCAAGTTACATCAAATTTTATGTTACTAATATGTGCTCTAAAAGTGAAACAAATCAGATCATAAATATGATTTTTTAGGATAGCTCTCAATCCCTGCACCAAATATCACACCAATAACCTGCACCAATAAACACACTGATCCTTCTAAACACTTTTGCACTAAACAACAATCATTCAATGCGATTTTAAAACCTGGGGGAAAACAGTTCCCGATTGAATGATACTTGCGATTTTATATGTGTATTAATGTAGGTGTATACAATTCCATTAACGTTTAATAAGCGGTTGCAGAGATAAGCGATATGAGAATTTCAGTTTGTATGGGCGGTGCCACTGCCCCCTTTCCCATTATCTACCATATTTCGCCTTAAGTACGTTATTGATATCATAAACAGCTGTGTCAAAGTTCAGGACGTTAGCATAAGCGGTTCCAGAGATGATCGATATGAGAATTTCACTTTGTATGGGCGGTGTCACGCCCTCTTTTCCAAAATCTACCACTTTTCGCCGTAAGTACGGTATTGACAACATATGTTGCCGTGTCAAATTGCAGGACGTTAGCATAGGCAGTTCCAGCGATAAGCGGTGTGAGAATTTCAGTTTGTATGGGCGGCGCCACGCCCCCTTTCCCGTTATCCACCACTTTTTGCCATTCGTACGTGATTGATATATTAAATAGCTGTGCCAAATTTCAGAATGTTAGCATAAGCGGTTCCAGAGATAAGCGAAATGGGAATTTCAGTTTGTATGGGAAGTGCCACGCCCACTTTCCCAGTACCTACCATTTTTCACCGTAAGTAGGGCATGCATCTGTGCTAAGTTTCAGTTCCACAGCATAATTGGTTTTAGAGATATAGTGGTTTTCACATTTTAGTCTATATGTCAGATGCCAGGCCCCCTATGTATCGGGATTAACATTTCTGGATTAGAGGAAGTTATATCCTTTAAATCGGTATATGTTTCATTGAAATCGAGGGAACGGTGCTTTCAAAAAGGGATTGCAAAATTTTCTTGTAGCGTATTTATATATACTAGTATAGTACTGTTGTCGAAATTCGACATCTTTTTTCATCTTTTTTTAATTTTACCTGTCACCAATACTAACTCCTTTATGCGAATTACTATTTTGAAGTGCACCAGCATAATTTATAGCGAATTTACAGGAAAACTTAAAATCGAATTATGATCCTTAATACCGGATTGATTAATGCTAATTCTACCAAGTCTCCTCCAAATTTCTTCAGTAGCTTTTGAAATTAGACAGAAAAAGGAACCACGATTTTCCTGTATACATGAGATGTTCATCACTGCCTAATATGTCAAACATATACGAATTCAGACTGTAAATAACTTTTTCGATTATATTTATCTCAGAGCCTCTTTGAGGTTGAAAACTAAATAGTCACATCTACATATAAACTCTTTATTTTTTTCATCAGAATCGTTAACGGTTGAGAAAGTATCTTGAAGGTATACAAAAAAAGATAATATTTCCTTCTCTAACGGCGGTTTCACACGGGTTTTTTTTGTCAAGACTGGGCCAAAGCCCAATTTTTTTTAACACACGACTGGGCTACCAAGTTACAAGAAACTTTATGTTACTAACATGTGTTCCTAAGGTGAAAAAAATCTGATCATAAATATGATTTTTTAGGATAGCTCTCAATCCCTTCGCCACCTATCAGAAGACAAACACATTGATCCTTTTATAAACTTTTGCACAAAACAACAATCATTTAACGCGATTTTTAAATCTGGGTGAAAATGGTTCCCAATTGAATGATTCTTGCGATTTTATATGTGTATAAATGTAAGTGTATAAAATTCCATTACCTTATAATAGGTGGCTCCAGAGATAAGCGATATGAGAATTTCAGTTTGTATGGGTGGTGCCACGCCCCCCTTTTCAAAGTCTTTCACTCTTCGCCGAAAGTACGATACTGACAACATATCGTCGCTCCCTACGAAGACTAGCACATCTCAAATTACCGTCGGAGACTAGCACGTTTCACTAGTCGCGTCGAAGACTAGCATATTTCATTATTCGCGTCGAAAAGTAGCACATTTCAGATTCTCGCGTGGAAGACTAGCACATTTCACTATTCGCGTGGAAGACTAGCACATTTCAGATTTCTGCATGGAAGACTAGTACATTTCAGATGTTTGCGTGGAAGAGTAGCACATTTCACTATTTGCGTGGAGGACTAGCACATTTCAGATTTCTGTGTGGAAGAGTAGCACATTTCAGATTCTCGTGTAGAATACAAAGTGGTACCAGCAGCCGTACAAAAACCAAACACACATGTATGTTATAATTATTTCTCCTCGACTAAGCTGAAAGTTGAATGTTGTGTATGGAGCTTTTCGATCTTTTATTACAAATAGAATAAACGTTTATTTTCCGCCTACTTGTTTTGGCACATAATCGCGTCTTCCTCAGGGAATCTATTTCTAAATACGAGAAACATATATGTACATTAGGGTGGTCTAAAAAAAAGGTAAAGTCGGAATTTTTATGCTCTCACCACCTAGGGTTGTTCTATACCGAAAAAAATAAACCCCTATTTTTCATTTTGAAATCAAAAAATATTTAGAGGTCGGTTAGAGGTATTTTATATGTGGAAAAAAAAATCATTTCGCAGAAATGCTATAGAATTCAAAAAACTAATACTTTTCTATCGGAAAACTCTTTTCATCTGCAGAAGATTCCAAATTGTCTATTTAACCATTTTTTCATCGCAACTATAATTTATAGGTCCGCCAAAAACCCCGAAAAATGCAATGGGGGGGACAAATAAAAAATCGTTAGCATTAAAAAACGAACTTTGAGCGACCTCTAAATATTTTTTGATTTTAAAATAAAATAGGGGTATGCTTTTTTCTATATAGAACAATCCTAGGGGGTGAGAGCATTACAATTCCCACTTTACTGTTTTTGGACCACCCTAATGTACATGCAGTCATATCAAGAGCACCTCATTTCAAAGTGATATTGTTTTCTACTTATGTTTATTTATTTATTTTTAAGAATTTTCATTAAAATAAAGT
>NW_023458588.1:170294-242834 GCF_013731165.1 Rhagoletis pomonella | reverse complement strand
TTTAATTTTTAGTAAAAGGTAAAATTTATGTGAAAATTTTGAAGAATTTTTTTTTAATTTTTCACAAAGAATGGAGTTTTGATTTTACGAGCTTCGCTATACACTGTCCTACCTACATACCTATTTGCATAAAATGATAGTGGTTTTCGTTGTTCGGACTAAACTCAAAAACCACTGAATAGAGTTCCGTCAGATTGTCGGAGGTTATCTTACATACATATATGGTCCTATTAAATACATGCTACTAGAAAACTGGCTATGTGGTGCCGAAGTAGAGTCATTTATAAAAGTCGTATTTATTAACCGATTTCGTTCAAATTTTAAATGTGAGCTATGTACCTGTATGATGGAAAATTCTTTTGATAAAAATTGACCCGATGAGTGCCACTGGAGTCGAGGTTGAAATTCATAACACATATTTATTTTATGGTAAGCAATGGTTTTGCAGAAAATGGACCCAATGGATGGCGCTGCAGCCGAAATGTATAGAAACTCCGTATGGTTGGTCTGCTTTGGCCCTATGTTTAAGTTATACGAATTTAGTTTTCAGATGTCTAAATGAAGGATGAGGTTGGGTTTGTCTGACACCCTCATGCAAGATTATGCGAAATTGCATCTACCTAGAAATCAGTTCATATTATAACGGAGTGTAAAAGTGGCGAATTAACAAGGAAAGATCACCGTAGATATATCAGTTGCTTCATTTGAAAGATATTCAAGAAATCACACGACTGATTTAGGCAATGTACCCGAAAACTTTTTATCCTGTGGGATAGCGAGAATTCCTGGCCCTCCTATAATAGAGCTGTAGCAAACCGTATGTATTCGTTACTGAGTAACGAATATAATCCCTGACTCGAAGTACCTAATCATTACTCACATAATAATCTCGTTACTCGCATGTTGCGTATGTGCACCATCATCGTGAATCAATACAACACAACATATTGTGCGGTAACGAAACTGTTTTTCGTATCGATACTGAAGTGTGTTGCGTGTGTATGTACGTACATGCAAATTATGTTTCCCCATTTGGGAAACAGTAAAAAAATATATATTAATCCGCGTCTTCGCGGATAAATTAAAACTCCAGTTGTTTAAGTTACAAACTTTGAGAAAAGAACCGTCTTTATTTTCAATCTTAGCCTATTTATACATTTATTATGTTTACTTAATAATTAATTTCACCATAAGGCGTTGGCATTGCATCACGCTATGATGAAATGCCAATGTCTTGGACAAAGAAGTTATTTGACGCCTTTGAATGGAATTTTCCATTCGGAGCGGAAAAAAATATATCAAATTTCAATTCTGAACAAAGAAGTTAAATGAGTCGCAATTATGCAGCTGCATAATTGCTGAGTATGCAAAATTGTACTATGAATCTGTAAGATACAAATTATGCTTTTTCCTATAAGCAATATTGTTTATATTAATCATTGTGCCGCTATGTGTGATCTGCCGTTAACTCCCCCCTCTCTAAGATGAATCGTCCCCGATTCTTCATTATTTTCTGTTAATTTGATTATTATTTGATTTAATATAACTTTATATGTATTTTCTTAAATTTCTACATTTTCATTTTGATTGGCAGTTTTATGCGGTTTTTTGAATTTAATGTGAATGTAAACTACCAAAATTATGCATAAAATTATGACAATATATAAAATAGATAAATGAGTTTTGACATTTTTATCTTCTTTGCCTATTATATTTATATTTTCCAATTTGAGTTGTTTATTGGTTGTTTCTATATATTCCAAAATTTCAAAGTTATTTACATAATCATTTTTTAAAAAATTCCAAATCTTTCTACCAAGGTACATTGAACAGGTAGTATCAGTAGAGCAGCTGATTTGATTTATTTTCAAATTATTTGGTCTCGAAAATGTCAAATATTTTTAATTTTTTCTCACAAAAATTCTGAATTGTTAAAATCCATTTGCATGTGAAACCTTTTTCCATACAAAACAAGCGATTGAATAGCAGCTTTTGGAACGTTCGCCCAACTCGGCAGCACGACCGCTGATTACTGGGCCGTGCAAAGGATGGATCAATGCTTCGAGAAGCAAACAAATTTACTAGGAAAGAAAGTTGCATCAATTTTTATTTTTTCCAATTTCAATTTTTTATTTTTTATAATTTTTTGTATTTCACATGGCACGCTTTGATTTAGAAGAAAAAATTCAGAACAGTTTTTGACACTTTCGATACCAGAAGCAACCACAAAATACACGCAAATGTTGTTTTTGCTCTACTGATACTACCTGTTTAATGTGCCTTGCTTTCTACAATATTTTCTCCTGAGACAAATATTGCTCCTGGTTTTATAATCTCAATTGGAAAGTTTCTTTCTTTTATTTTTGTACATTTTCCTTGTTTTTTATTTAAAATTTCTGATAAACATGTACTTTGCTTGTGTTAACGCGCGAGGGTTAAATTATTAAATCAAAAATTGTCAATCACTTGTGCTTGCAGGGTTCTGGTGGTTGTATTTGCTAAACGTCACCTTTTCTTTTAGGTGCGCTCTTGCACGTTTTACGAACCTTCTTTTTACTTTGATCGTTGACGGAGAAGGCAGCATAACCACCCAGGGATGTTGTGATAATAGACATTCAGCCCATAATTGCTCTCTGTAAATTCACACGAGTCGTTCAATGTCACATTGGTTGTGCTGGAACTGCCTGTTTTTGAAAAAAAAAAAAAACGAAATGGTCTAATTTTAACATTGGCTGGCCAAAGCGACGCATTTCGTATTTTCTCAAAATTTGTTGATGAAACACCTAACTTGAAATTGACCCGTTTATGATTGTGATTGTCCACTGGGTTGTCTTTTTTTATCAACGGAAAGCAGTACAAAGACTTAATATCAATGCATGCATGATTTGACACATAGTTTTTTATGTCATCAGCAGCAACGGAAGACTCAAACGATGACAGATATACCCATTTCATGCGAGCAGCAACCTTCAGTTCAGTGTTATCACTTGAGCCAACAACAACCATTTATATCCGCATTTTATTCTTCACCTCTGTCCAACCAACATTGTTACTTAAGCCCAGCGTTGCCAGGTTGACGTTTTTAACGTCATTTAACCCCCGTCCCAGCAATGGGTTGTGCGCTGGGTTTGGGACCCGCCACGTATAAAAAATTCCAGTGCAGAAGCAAGGTAAAGCCTCGGATGAGACCCCCCCTTATGATGACGACCACGGCAAACTTTTAAAGACTACGATTTGAGGGCATGCACCTGGAATGTCCGGACCCTTAATGGGAAAGGTGCCTCTACCCGGCTGGTTTAAGTCCTCTTCAGGACAAAAGCTGACATCACCGCCATCCAAGAAATGCTTTGGACGGGGTAAAGCAAGCAATGTCTGGGGCCTTGCGACGTTCCAGCAATGCGTTGTGCGCTGGGTTTGGGACCCTCCACGTAAAAAACACTTCCACTGCAGAAGCAAGGTAAAGCCTAGGATGAGACCCGCTCCCCCTTATGATGACGACCGCGGCAAACGTTTAAAGACTACGATTTGAGAGCATGCACCTGGAAAGTCCGGACCCTTAATGGGGAAGGCGCCTCTACCCGGCTGGTTGATGTACTCTTCAGGACAAAAGCTGACATCACTGCCATCCAAGAAATGCGTTGGCAAGGCAAGCAATGTCTGGGGCCTTGCGACGTCTACTACAACTGTCATGTAAACGAGCGCAAATTCGGAGTTGGATTTGTCGTGGGACAGAGACTCCGTCGCCGAGTACTGCCGTTCATCCCGGTGGACGAGCGTCTAGCCACAATCCGCATCAAAGCGAGATTCTTCAACAACTCGCTCATCTGCGCCCATGCCCCGACGGAAGAGAAAGATGAGACATCCAACGATCTCGAGAAACGAAAAACGAGAAACCAAATCATGAGTAGGCAATTCAGGAGTAAATTCCTCTCTCGATGTGCGAAAACCACACTTTATAAGTCACTCATGATGCCCGTGCTGGTATATGGCGCAGAAGCATGGACAATGACAACATCCGATGAGGCGGCTCGTGGAGTATTCGAGAGAAATATTTTGCGGGAGATTTACGGGCCTTTACGCGTTGGCGACAGCGAGTACCGCAGACGATGGAACAATGTGCTGTACGAGCTTTAAAACGACTTGGACATAATGCAGCGAACTAAAATAAAGCGGCTCCGCTGGCTTGGCCATGTCGTTCGAATGGACACCGAATCTCCAGCTCTGAAAGTGTTCAATTCCGAACCCGTTGGTGGTATCAGAGAAAGAGGGAGGCCCTCATTGCGATGGAAATATCAGGTGGAGAAGGACTTGGCTTCACCTGGCGTTTCCAACTGGCGTCAGTTGGCACAGAGGAGAAACGACTGGCGTGCTTTGCTGAACTCGGCCAAAATCGCTTAGGGCAGCGCCAAATAAGACAAGGAAGAACCTATTGGTCTTTCAATACGGCACTGGCCTGGTAGCCAAAAGCTATAAAAGTGAAGGCGGATGCCACCTTGAGCATGCTGGAACGACTGCTGCGCGCGGTCATCACAGGAGCTATGGGCACCTGTACAAGGGATGCCCTTGGTTTCATTACACGCATTCCTCCTTTGCCTATTCTCTTTGAAAAGGAGGCCTGCTGGAGCGCCCTACGTATGTCCAATATGATCAGTAAGAAAATTGGAGATCTCCGGGGCATTTGGCGGTTCTAAAGTGGATAATCCCGAGTCATTCTTCTACAAACCCTAAAAGTTCAAAATTCTTAAAAGGGACTGATGTGAAGTGAAAATAACTATGATTGACGAAGGGTTCCAAGTATGGAATACCGACGACGAAAAGTCTGCCAATTTGCACATACCCAACTATATTCCAGGCGGAAGTCTTTGCAATCGAAGTCTGTGTAGAGGGCCCAATTGTTCCAAAATAAATTATATGTCAAGCAGGTTAAAGGCCTTAGACTCTTTAAAAACTGCGTCAGGCTTAAGAACAGCTGTAGAACGCTTTGGAACGCGGGTCATGAATGGTTTGAAGGCAACGAAGGCGCTGACTGTCTCGCAAAGCGTGGAGCCCAAATGGTCGTAGCCTTTTGTGAGCTGGTGGAAGAGACCTCAGAGCATATTCCGTTTGACTACCCACGTATCATAAATATTAGACTGATACACCTTGGGGAACGATTGTCTTCTCCCGCCGATATTTGAAACATGGCGCACTCCAAAGTGCTTTACTTCTTAAATAGCCTAGGGTTGGAGTGATTACAATTAGGTTTAAGCACACTAGATCTGCTTAGGTCGCAGCACGAGTATCCCCTACGTAGTAATAATAATAAAATGTAAATATCGTCGTTTAAAGTACAAAACCGTGTGTCGTCGTTCTGAAAAACCGTGTAACTGACATTGGATTTGCTCACACAAGCTCTTGGCTAAATCCTTATCCATTCGTCCTGAAATATACTAGCCAGAAATGCGATTGCTTTACAAAAAAGAGAACTATTTTGAAAAATGAGTGTTTTTGCTCTCTAGAAAATAATTCATGCAACCTCACATCCACGACGATATGTGTAAAGAGACAAACATTTATGTAAGTCTGTACAGTTTGTTTTTATTGTGCCAGCTGGGTTTTAGTTTTACTACATTCTACATTTTTAATAAACTTGACATAAAAAAAAAACAAATTAAAAATTTTATTGTACCAGCTGGGTTTTAATTTTACTACATTCTACATTTTTAATAAACTTGACATAAAAAAAAAAAAACAAATTAAAAATTTTTGGTAGGTTTTGGTTGGTCTTGGTAGGAAAAAAATTGTCCGTGTCAATACTGCTTGCAACTTTTTGAGAGCCCATTAGTAATAGTATAACTAGATGAAATATCAACAGCCAGACTATTCTGACGGTCATATCAAATGAAAAATGTCAAAAACGTCATTTTCGTGCAAAATGATTGAAAAAAATGAAATATGTAGATGCACAAAAAATTTTCGAAAGTAATTCTGGCATTTGGATCTTGATTTTATTTAATTTAAAACTTTACAAAAACAATTTCAGTACCTCATTTGTGGAAATATATATAGTTGTACTCACCTGAGATTTGTTTATAGTAAATGTGATATCCATCGATTGGGCTATTACCAGCGAACGGCTGACTCCAGGTAAGCTGAAGGCTGCGCGACTGTTGTGAATTAATTCGAAGGTTTTTTGGTTGCTCTGGAACTTCCTGTACAATCAATTGAATCGACATCTCATCCTGCCGATAGAAAAATATATTGAGTAGTAATTGTAAATTATACAAAGATTGTGTGCAGTTTGCTTAGCTATGTATGTGTGTATATAAATACACATATATGTATGTATATTGAAGTGAAAATAGATCTGGTTTATTTTATTTTAATATCGACTATATGTATACTGCGAACCATAACGGAACGGTGCAATTCTCGCAATTATCGAAATGGCTTAGCGGATAATTTTACTGCCCTGCAAAAATCGCGACTACTCCATGCATGCATGTAGAGAGTACTCCCTAAGCGCCATGGAGTACCCAAAATTAACCACAATTCATATAAAAAATATGGTCCAATTAACATTGCGATGTCCTAGGGCAGGACCATATACTCCATCTCTGCATTACATCAGAGTACCACAAAACTACTCCAACATATTAACAATGACATTGGGCGCGTTTCTAAGACGTAGCTGTTGTTAAACTGTTGAGTGTTTGTCTTCGAAAAGCACAGTTGAGTTGTTCCGCTCAGCTCAACAGTTGGCAACTTTCCGCCATTTTTTCAAGCGGAAAATTTTTACGCTTCCTGAACTCAACGTGTTGGGCTTAGCCTAAACCGCTGATCGTAAAGACTTACGTCGCTTGTATTAAATTTAACGCCGCTTTGTTAGGTGGCAGTTGCAAACAAATTTATTATATTTTATATTACTGATGTTATGAAGTAATTAAAATATTTTATACTTATACCACGTTTCTAAATATATGTTTTTAAGATGTTTGCTATATAATTATACACTGTTTAATTCATTATAACATTGAACGATTTTTTCAACACGGCGGCAGCTCAGCGTTGAATTCTAAATACTATCGGCGCAACTATCTGTATTTATTGCAATTTCATTTCTTTACATTTATCAGCAGTTCATTTGGCAGCATATTCATCATGCCGTTGCTAAGACGTAATTGTTGGGTCCAACAGTAGCCAACAGTTCGTAACAGTTGAGCTAAACAGCTACGTCTTATAAACGCGCCCATTGTTGTTATATTTTTTTGTTTGTACACGGTTTTGTTCTTCACTTCTCAGATGCTTTTTCGAAATTAATAAAAACCAAAAACAAAAATTAAAAATTACATGTTACCTCTAACGGCATTCGAACCCGAATATGCTAGGAGCTAACAAATAACAGCGAGCGTCTCTACACGTTCATCTACAGCCAAACATGCAAATGTGCTTTCAAATAACCCACTTCAATCACATTTCGTTAAAACACGAGCAGTGATCGGGTAACAAACAATAAGCTGGCGCAGAGACGAGTTGGTCCGCTACAGCATGACAGAGGAACACTTTTGTAAGTACTCCAATATACCACAAATAGACTACATGGTTCGACGATTTTTGCAGGGTAAGAGCAACAGATGAAACAAAAATTTGATGTTTAATGATATGTATTTTGTACGGTTTAATAGAAATTTTTGGGACGGTTTCAATATAAATACAGTTACGTACATACATGGACTTTTAGTTTCCTCGATGATCTTTAGCAGATTACTCTGATTAATACCTTTTAAGAACATTTTACCGCACTTATTGTCATTTTTAATTAGTTTTTTTTTGTTTAAATGGGGTTCTAATGTACAACTTACGCAATGAGGCTGATTAGGTATTACAATTTTTAAGATAGTATAACTCACTAGAAAATAATTTAAGAATTATATTGACTACCAATTAATGCTAGAAGTCCAAAAGCCACATTATATGTGACCTGGTCTACGAAAAGGGAGCTTACGTGCGAAAACTAGTTTTCTGTGAAAAAGCTGTTAAAAGTAAGCAACTCGTTTCGTCAGATTCTCATTATCTCGTTAATTGTTCTCCGCGCCGGACGTCCAGTAAGTGTTGTTGTTGATCGGAATATTATTATAGTACCATCGTGTAAGTTGCTAGTGTGGAACATTTAAAAAAGTAACACTGAAGAAGTGAGATTTACTGTATCTTTCTCTACATTTTTAGTACACTTCTAAGCAAGCTAGGATTTTCTGCGTTTCACCACGTGAAAAAGCACCTCATCTTCCATCCGAATCAACCAAAAAGTGAAAATTGATTTTTTGACACCTAAGCCCGCTTTCCGTAGACCAGGTCACATATACTGTATTATACATATGTCGGTTTCCCTACACGGTCAAAAGTTTGGGTTTAATTTTTAAACCGCGCTGGGACTACTGCCTTTTCTAAGCTTTCATAGTCTACTTTTTAAACCAGTCAATAGTTTTAGCAATTTTTAATATATTCTGGTTTAAATTTTAGTCCAAAAAGCTCGGTGTTTAAAATTAAACCAAAATGTTTTAATTCTAGTTTCTGGGTTTCATATATGGAAAATTTGGTTTAAAATCTAAACCGAAATAGAAAATGTTTGCACACAGCGAAATTCGGTATTGATTCAAATACAACATTTGAAAGCACATTTAAATATGTGGCTGTAGCTGAGTGTGCAAAGATGCTTGGTACAATTGGTTGCTACCAAGGCTGTCCGGGTTCAACCCCAACCAGATGCAGCGTGAAATTTAAGAATTTTTTATTCTTAATTAAAAATAAAAATGTTTGGTTTTAAAATTTAAACCGAACTGTTTAAATTCCAAACCCAACATATGTGCCCTCTTTTTTTTAAACTTAGAAGGTTTGTATTTGAAACTGAAATTATAGTGGGGGAGGCGAGCGACAAGTAATTGCAAGCGTTTTACATATAAAAGCTGAATTTTTGATATTATGTAAGCTGACCAACCGTCCTCCTTTGCGGAGGATTGTCCTCCTCAAACGTTATTTGGCCTCCTCAAAAATATTGTCATTCTCTGTCCTCCTTTTGAGCAAAAATGTCCTCCTTGTCCTCCTTTTCAAGTTTTATAGCCGAGATGAAATTTAAAAAAAAATTCGTTAAGAATATTATTATTTCCTAATTGTAAAGTCATTGGCCGGTAGTCGTAGAGAAGTTAGAAAAAGGTTTTAATGATTTAAATTGTGTTTTATAGTAATTTTAACTCTTTCATAAATAACTTAAAATGCATTTTATGGCAAAAACAGAGTTTTAACTTTAAAATGAGGAAAACGTAATTTTTAAATGGTAAAATAAGGTTCTAAGTTTTATTTTGCTTTTGAAGTAGTAAACGCAGTATCGCCCAGGTTCTGCCCCCACTCCAAACAATTTTTTTTAATTTTACTAATATTTTTTAATATAAACATTCTTTTATTTCATTTTATTAAACTTTACTTTATTATTTTTTAATGGTATTTCACATAGTCATCAAATTTTTTGTTTTCGGAATTTAATTTTGGCCACTTCGTGTCTCAAAACTTATCCGGCTCGAAGGACCAAAATGTAAAACACCGGGCATCGCAAGGCTCGCGAATGGACGCCCCCTAGTTTTATGATATGAAGAAAAAATGGAAAAAAGTGAAAAAATTAATTTAGTATTTTGCAACGTTTATTTTAATCAACTATTTTCGACAGTGATATACATATATCTATGTGTGCATATACAAATGCGTTTTTGATTACCTTTAGAAAGTGGCCTAGTAGCTGCGTTGTATCCTCGTTGATCTCCAAACAGAAGTGAAAAATATAATTTGCGGTTTCTAAGTTTCGACCGCCGGACAATCAGGGCTGTTCTGAAATCCGATCGAAATTGATTTCGCATCGATTTGGATTTCCGACTAGGAATCAAAAAGGTGTTCGGCAATCCTATCGAAATTGAGAAATTCGAACAAAAAGCAAATCCTATTCGAACTGTCAAAATTGAAATGTTTAGTTGCTGCGTCCATTGTTTACATTTATATTTCATTGTAATTATTTCATTTGTGAAAGAGTAGACTGTTTGTTATTGAAAACTTTGACAAAAAGTTGAAGAAAATGAGTTTTTGGTTTGTGGCTGCGATTGCCATTGAAATTAGAGAACAAAATAACATGGAAAAGTTAAAGAGGAGAATTTTGCGTGACCACAGCAATCCGCTAAGTCTCTCAGATGCATTGTGAGCTTACTCAATGAAAATTTATAAATTACTAATAATTTGATTTAATCTTTATATAGATTTGTTGCTCAATACCGTCTAAATAAGGATGCGTTCTCCATGGTATTAAGTGAAGTGGAACCACACTTAAAAAATATGTCCATTCCACCTATTATTCAATTGGCTGCCACACTGAGGTTCTTTGGTGAAGGAGGTTACCAGAGGTCAGTAGGAACAGATGCAAATATCCAATTAGGTCGTAGCACTGTTTCCAAAGTTATTGGCAATGTGCTTACCGTCCTCGAATGGAAACTCTGCCAAAAGTGGATCAAGCTAAATGTGTCAGAAAGTGAGCGACGCCAATGTAAATAATTTTTTTTTAACAAATGGGGGATACCTGGTGTAATCGGGTGCATTGATGGCACCCACATCGAATTAATAAAGCCACTAACGGATGCCCCCTCGTATTACAATAGGAAGGGTTATTTCAGCATAAATGCTATGATTGTGAGTATATATGTACATGAACATATCGTTATTTTGTTTACGAGTCTCTCTATTTAAATAATAAATTGCAGATATGTGATCACAACATGACAATTCAAGCTGTTGATGCAACGCATCCCGGCTCCAGCCACGATTCTTTTATCTGGAAGCTCAGCAATGCATATTCTCATTTTGTGGCAAAATATCGGGGTGGCGAGCGTTGTTTTCATTTGTTGGGCGATAGTGGTTATGGCATTGAACCATTTTTGATAACTCCATTTAGGAATCCAATTGTCAATACAATAGAGCATAACTTTAATGTAGTACACGCTTCTGCGCGTAATATTGTTGAACGAACTATTGGCGTCTTAAAATCTCAATTTCGTTGTTTAATTAGTTGCTTGCACTACAGTCCACAAAAAGTTGTTAAAATTATTAATGTCTGTTGCGCACTTCACAATGTGTGTAGACACTACAACGTTAACGTCGATGAAGAAAATATTACTGAAAATATTAATTTCCAAAATATGAACAACGAAAATAATATCGATGATGAAAGAGTATCATCGTTATATAACGAAGGAGTTCGTGTCAGAAATGAAATAGCAAACAATCTTACAGTTTGAAGTTCAGATAAATTTATTCATTTTTCAATGTCTTTTATATTTTTTTCGCATATACAGACACACAGTTAGTGGCAGTGAAAATCGCGCAGTAAGTTTCTTCAATTTTTTTATATAATAAATTTGTTTATGAAATAATACTTCACATACATATGTAACGGAAAGTTTCAAACCTTGTAACAAATTAACAGAGTTTAGTAAAATTTTCATAAAAGTTTCGAATTGTTTAATCTTTTTTTTTAGCAAAATGTTTGGCATGTAGTCTTAAAGACGATTTTATTACAGTTTATAGTTGGAAGAAAATGCGTAACACCGTTACTTAAAACTCCATAAACTATAATTAAATGGGCTATAGGACTACATGTCAAACATTTCTCTAAAAATACTGAGTTTTATATTTGATGAAAATTTAACTAATTAAATCTAACTAATTTGTTACAAAGCTTCAAACTTTCAGTTATATGGTTTTTTTTGAAGTGTGAAGTGTTATTTCGTAATTAAATTTATTTAATTTAAATGAAATAAATGTAAAAAGAATAAAAGAAATTTACTGGACCATTTTTATTGACTCATTTCATCTTAAAATATACTTTAAAGAAAACTTGTACTAAAAACTAATACATAAAAATAATTTAAAAAAATAAATCAAAACAAAACAAATTCATACATAAATAAAGAAATTCGTATTTACAAAGAAATGTTGCTATTTTTTATGTAGTATTCTTTCTATATTTTCATGGTGATTTTTAAAGTCTTCTCTGATGCCATCCAACGTTTCGTTCGTTTTTTCCATTGCGTCACAGAAACGTTGCATGGCTGCGAGGTTCTCTTCTCGGTTTTCCATCAACGAATCCAGAACGCCTTCAACCTTTCTGTTGAAATTTTTTTGTAACTCCAGGGATTCCTTGAGACAGTCCTTGAAAATGAACACAATGTTATGCTGGATAACAGAATATCTTAACAAACTATTACCAGTAAGGAAGTTTCTTTTTTTCTTTTTGGAGTCGATGCCTGAATATCGTGTCGTGCCCGTTTTTGGCCTGTGGAAGTTGAGGGCATCACTTCTTCCTCAGTTAAATCTAGTACCTCCACCTCGAAGTCCACTGTTTCATCCAGCCCAAAGGATGTAGTCTCGGAAATACCCTGCACTACCGTGTACATTCCCGTAATACGCGCAAGAGTTTCCTCAGCTTCAGTCAGAGAATACTTATTGAAAATTCCGCCACCAGTCTCGGTAGATTCCCTGCGGTTATGTGCAAGTTTCTTACGCACCTCACACTTCCAATCAGTGAAAGTCTATTTTGAACACAATTTAAAATTTAAATTTTCTTCTTTAAATTTATCAACATTGTATTTGTATTTATTTATTAATTCTACCTTTTTCCAACCATTGACATCCTTATATGGGCCCTGACTATTTAAAGTGTTAGCCAGCTCTTGCCATTGCTGCTCGACTTTCACCCGATCACCTTTGGCGTGGCCTTTGGCTATGTCCGGATTCCGTTCCATAAATTCTAGCAACGTCACGCTTTGAGCTGCATTCTTGTGTTTACCCCTTTATTAAAAAATACCGATTAATGTATGAAAGGCTTAAAAAAAACTTTTTACTTACATTTCTTAGGTTTTTTTGCTTTATAAAAATAAAAACCTGTAAAAACGAACTAATTCCGCCAACTAATACCGCGTCGGTTTTATTCTAACGGAATTCTCCGATAAATCGAAATACAGAACACCAAATTCGTTGAATAATCGGATTCGAACATAGATTCCGATAAATCAAATTCGATAGGATTACAGAACACGACTATGCAATTACGATCGGATTCAATTCCGATTCCGATAGAAATCGGATTTCAGAACAGCCCTGAATAACTGACGTTAAGGGGAAACTTAAAGCTCAAACAGTCAACGACGTAACGTAGACGTAGGTTGACGCAGACACGATCTACCTTATGGGATTCGCGTGTTAACGAAAACTCACCACCGCATGGCGGTGACGTTGCCGTTGCTTCTCTCTCTCTCTCTATCAACAGCAAATTTTATATGCTGCTACGTACGTTTACGCTACGTCGTTGACTAACTGCGCTTTTAACGAAGGTTCATTGTCCGGCGGGATACATTAGTTAAGGCTTAGCTGTTGTTAATATATACGAGCATGTATGAGTGTATATACATGTACATATGTACATATGCCAGCATTAGGGCGGTTCACTCAAGTGGGGAAAACTATTTAGGCTGAAGGCCTAAACATTTAAAAATTACAACTATAATTACATAAACAAAATTTAAATAATAATTTTTAAAAGAACAAAAAAGACGTAAAAAAATGTTTCCTGCCAGTGGGATTCGAACCCGTGACTTCCCGGCTTGTTAAAGCCGCAATTCTTCTGCGGACACAGGGTGAACTAATTGAAGCACTCATATTTCTTTATATTGCCGAGTAAATTGTTTCTCTTCATATGGATAACTCTGTTCTCTCTCATCTTAACAAAGAGATGCTTCAAAGATTGACACAACTTAAAAATCTATTCTAAACTTACAATTTTATTTTAACAAGAAGAAGAAGTGTAAACCCCTTTTAGCCTTAATGAATAACATTTAATACGGCTTTCCCACGGCACCCCAATAACGTAGATCGTTCTCTCATTCATAATTCGCACTCCAATTTCCCTTCGAATTACGTAATTCGCGGTACTAAATTTTGAGAATGTTTCCCGGAAATTTCGCCACTTATTATTTTTACTGCAAACGATTAATTATTGTATATATATATATTAGGGTGATCCAAAATAACTAACCTAATGAATTTATGGCCTTAAAATAACATAGTTACTGAGAAGGAAATTCTCCCATTTGTGACAATTTTTATTTCAATTTTAAGAGGTTCGAAATTTTTTATGTAAATAACATGTAAAAAAATTTGTTTTCGTTGAAAATGTTATAACTCTTGAACCGTTAAATACCGTTATAAAAACGTTTTTTCTAGGCGTATTCTTTTAGACCATTAAATTCTCTAAAAAATTACCCTGAAGTTGGTTGTCTTACAGACGATTAAGAGTATTAAATATGTTAATGATATTTCTGAGCGAGATATAGCGTTGATACAAAATTATAATCGAACTTTGACGAAAGACGAAGAACAAAAGAAATTTATTTTGGAAGTAATACCTACTATAACAATTTAATAATTTAAAAAGAAATAGTCAAAACTTGTTAATATGTGACGGTCTTATGATTATGCAAGGCAGTGTACTATTAACTTGTTTGACTTGTGTTTAGAGAAACTTTGAATTGTTAATTTATTTGTTATTTATGTGTTAAAATAAATATAAGAAATTTTTTGTCTTTCAATGTGGAGTATTTGCCCTCCTGGAATGTTAAAGAATTCTGGTCACCTTATATTATATCACGTTTGTGGTGTAGAGAAATAGCCTGCCGTCAGTCAATCCAATTCGCTAGCATTTGGCCCAGGGCGGTTTAATTTTGTATAGAGACTCTTAATCTTGCAACTAATTTATAAAATCTAAAATACTACTTAATTGCGAGTATTATACTGACTAAAAAGTACTAAGACATTGGTGAGTCATTAAAAGTCTGCAACCGAGCCAGTCAGTCGCGCGTTAAAGTTGTACAAAATCTCTGCATCGTGAAAGCATTTTATAAAATCTGAAATTCAGTTCACATTTGAAGAATATTATTGTAATTACAAAACGAATAGTCAGTTACAACGTTTATTCGCAGTAATAAGTCGCTTTAATTAAATTCGCCATGACGCAGAACATACATATGTATATACCATAGATAGAAAAAACGCTACTCGCGAGTAGCGTCTGCGTCGCAGCGCTTATACGTATCCAGAAGCGACGCAGCGAATTTCAATTCAGTCTAGGGATGAAACGATACCATGCAGGAATCGATACATTTACTTGAAAGTAGTATCGAAATAAAGTATCGATACCTACTCATATCGATACTTTTGGCTATGAAAGTGTTCCTTACGAACTAGATAAATAAAATTTTGTTTTTTATGTCAGTTAATGATTATCAAGGAATCCTAAACTTCAAACAATATGTTAATTTCCTTTCCTCATCATGTCGGTCTCCTTGTCGGTGGGGGTGGGGCTTAAGTGACGCTATGTCCGTTATACCGGTGTGCTGGGCACAGCAATATGAATCAAGAGAGGTACTGGGTATAGGACTGGAGACTGAGGTTGCTCTCCCGTAGTTCGTGTGGCGACCGTGGGCTGCAGCTCTCATGCGCAGACGCCCGCGTCCCACCCCAACCGATTCCCACAATGCATAAAAATGAGAATATAAACAAAAACACAAACACAAAATTTTAAGGGAGGAGAGATGTCTCGGAAGACATCCTGAGCGCAGAGGAGAACGTGCTCGTGGCTCCCAGTCAGGACTCTGCACGCTCTTCGATAATAATACCGGTGAGCGCTAAGCCTAGCGATCCTGACAATACCCCATCTTCCTCAAAGGCAACGTTGAGTGCTCCATAATGCACTCCAAAGAGAAATTCTTGACACGATGGCAGTGGCCGGTACTGTACACCCCAAGGATGAGGAAGACAGTCCAAGGTGCAATGAGGTGGTGGAGGTGTACAGGAGGTACCTTACTTCGAAACCAAAAAGAACCCTGTAGCAGTTAAACGAAGTAGACATAAGGAGGAGTCTACAACCGAACCAGATGGAAAAAGAGCGGACACGAAAAGCACGCCCCAGCAATAAGAAACGTTGGTGAAAGGACGGTACTGTGAAGTGGCCAGGGATCACCATCAGGTCGCGCTTGTCGACGAAGCCTCAGGAAGCGGTAAGCCCGTTTCGGAGAGGTGGGTCGAGATCGAGTTAAAACTCTCTGAAGGGATGGGTGACTACCTGTTTGAAAATCCGGACAACCCTATTCCAGGATTTGACTCCAGTGAGTCCCTGAGCTGTTGTCGGATTTTCAATCGTAGAGATGAGTTCTCTAGGGAATTCCTCGGCGAGTGCGTAGCCGAGCCCGGCAACGCCTGGGAGGGTTTGAAGTTCAAACTAAGCCCTGCCGAGGAGGTACCTGGGAATCCCAGGGCCCGCATTTGGCTGCCGAAGATGGCTATGGACATCGACAAGCTGATCCGTTTCCTGCAGCGGCATAATCCGGAGATATCCATGGGTGAGTGGGTAGTCATTCGTGCACAAAAGCGTCTAGAGGGCGCGCAGAGTTCTTCGTACCTTCTGAGGCTTAACGAAGAAAGTATTGAGCCATTACAAAAAATGGACAACAAGCTGATCTTCGGGGTGAGAACAGCTAAACTAAAAATATTCCGCTCGAATTAGCCGATTCCAGAGGCTGATATCGAGGCTGCCAAGCAAATGTTGGGCGATATGAACGTCAAAGTTACCGGGGACCGAGAGGTCGCTGAAGGTGTCAACCAGGTGCTGGCAGGCACAGGTCCAGTTGACAATGCCGAGAAAGTCGATGAAGGTGGTCCAGGCAATTCTTAGGCACTCTAAGGCCACCTCGGACAAGCTCTTTTTCTTCCTAAGGGAGGAAGATATCAACATCTCGCTGATACAGGAAACTTGGATAAGGGACCTAGAGGTTAAGGGACTCACCGACGCCCGCTATAACCTCTTCTACACTAGTATATCAGGTAAACCAGGTAAAACATATTAAAGATTTCGTATATTCCAATTCCGGATTACCGGATACTACTGTCGTCAACTTGGAGTAGATGAATGAACGCAGCTGTCTAATATCATCTGTATGCAATGTGCATGACAGGCCGTGTCCGCCACAGAAGGTCGTCACTTTACCAAGGTTAGCAGGAGCTAGTCCAGTGTTACTCGGCTGCGATGCCAATTCCCGACATACATTATGGGGCAGCTCGGAAACCAACGATAGAGGTGAGGCACTATTTCAATTTATTATTAATTCTACGTTAAGGATTTGTAATAGAGGTACTACTCCCACCTTCATATTTCCTAGTACGCCTGATTTTTGCGGTTGGGAAAAAGTCCTAGACCTAACTCTGCTAACGGAGTGGAGGCTAAAGGTCAATAAGTGTAGAGTATCCGAAAAAGAGGTCCTCTCGGGCCACCGTCTTATACTCTTTGACCTACTCCCTTTAGTAGACCTCCTAAAACAAATTGGGACTTCTTTCAAAAAGTTATTGAAAAAGAATTGAAGAAACTACCAGTTGAAGACATTCCTACAAGGGGCGAGCTGGACGCCAAAGCGGACAGCCGGAATAAGGCCTTCGGAAAGGCCCTTACGAAGGCTTGTCCTCTGAGGTATGGCAAGAAAGCGCGCACACCTTGGTGGAATAAGAACCCTACTGCGCTACGGAATAAAGTAAGAAAATCCTTTAATGAATGCTACAGGAATAAAGTATGGGACCTTTACAGAGAGAACCTAAAGAAATACAAAAAAGCGATACGGGACGCCAAGGAGGGACGTCCTGGAGGGAATTTTGCGAATCAATCGAGGATACCAAGGAATCTGCGAGATTAAGCAAAATCCTTGCCAAAGGGCACTCACAGCCAACATATATAAAAAGGTCAGATGGTTCATAGACCGTGTCGGCTGGGGAGTTGCTGGATATCCTTCTGAATACACAAAATCGATGTAGTGGAAACCGATGCCGCAGACCATATACCAACCCTCTCCGAGGACCTCTTGAAGGAGCTACTGGAGAGGGAAAAGATAAAATGTGCTATATTCAGCTTCTCACCCTATAAATCACCGGGTATGGACGGAATACTACCAGTCATGCTCCAGAAAGCTTCTTAGATTGTCATTCCAGTCCTAGAAACAATTTTTAGAGGGTGCTTAGTACTGAACCACGTTCCGTTAAGCTGGAGGAAGACCAATAAGCCGAATGTCCTTTGTGCTCAAGATGTTTGAGAAGCTGTTGCATCTGTATGTAAGGGACAATACGTCCAATTTATCATGCTCTGAACATGCGTACATGAAAGGGAAGCGGTGGCTTACGCCGACGATGTAGCGATACTGGTATCGGATTAGTTTCCTTCGGTCATAAGAGAAATTATGGAAAGGACTCTAAAGATAGTAGATTCCTGGGCCATAAGCTGTTCTTTTAGCGTAAACCCTGAGAAAACTGACCTTATGCTTTTCACAAATAAAACAAAATTACCTAATTTTAATAAACCAAGGTTCCGAGGAACGGAACTGAATCTGTCAAATAAGGTGAAATGCCTTGAGTTATTCTGGGTCCCAAACTTAACTGGAAACCAAACATTGAGGAGCGTGCTAGGAAGGTCACGGTGCCTCTCTACGCAGCCAAGATAGTGTTGGGCAACGGATGGTGTTTGAAACCAAGAATTGTGCACTGAATGTACACAGCTATAGTCCGACTCACAATTTCTTATGGGGCGCTGGTCTTGTGGCAAGCCCTGATTAAGGATTACGTAGTTAAAAGCTAGGCGGAATTCAAAGGACAGCAGCCACTAGCGTAACAGGTGCAATGAGATCCTGTCCGAAGGACGTTCTGAACATCCTTCCTAGGTAAATATTCTTATTTATTACCCATAGATATCTGTGTCGAAAATTCAGCTGCTAACAGCGCCATCAGACTGCGTACCCAGGGGCTCTGGAAGGAAAGACCGTTCGGGCACGGTTCCATCTTAGACGCAATACCGTCTGAAATTAAAGCGCTGCCCACTCACTATATCCTGTCGAAGACCTGGGTTCACCATAAACACCGCACGAAGTTCCCAAGCAGCAGTGACTGGAATCAGGAAAATGTAGGGTTTTTGCAGGGCTTAACTGTCTTTACGGATGGGTCACAGATTGAATACGGGGTTGGTGCTGGGGTTTACATTGAGCCAGATAAGGTCAGGCAGAGGTGGAACTGAACAGGATCTTGCAGGATTGCCGACAATTCTGGGTGTCCTACGACCCACTCAAAACCAAAGCTCTCTTAGGAATGATCAAAACAAATGCCTATAAAGTTACTGCAGTGTGCACAGGGCACTGGCCTGTTTGGGTATATGCCGAAAAGATAGAACTGCCCTTCAATAGGTTCTGTCGCAGCTCAATGACCTGGGCTCAAAAGAGACTGTCGAACACTTGCTGTGCGAGTGTCCAGCCCTCGCAAGGATGAGGCTAAAGTCACTGGCAAACCATTCCTGCAGAATATTTCAGAGTGCAGCTGCCTCTCCCTGTATGACGTACTGAAATTTATTAAAGCCGCCAAATGACTGTAGGTTGCAATCTTGCTAATTGCTTGTGGCCAGGGTGACAATTCACTTAAACCAACCAACCTACCATATGTTAATTAACACAGACAACTTTTTGGAAAAGATTACAAGAAAATTAATCTCGTTTAAGAAAAAATTTGATCATGAAATTTTTCTGAGAAAAAGTTTTATTTTTTTGTACTTCCCAAAAATATAAGTGTAAATGTGGAAAAGTGGAAATGTAGGTACTAACTGTTATATACAAAAATTATGAGCCAGAGATTTAATTACAATAGTTTCAAAAATGTCTCCTTGAAGAATTTGACTTAAAATTGGAAGTGTGAATGTATAGAAACAAAATGATGTGAATGAAATTTTACTAAAATTAACTCTAAAAAGCATTTAAATATGAAAGATACCACGAACTAGAATAATTTCTGTATTTGGCATCCATTTTTCTCCAGTCTATATGCGAAGATGGCGTATATATAAGTTATACTTTTCGGGTTCCGAATAAATAATAACACTACCTACTATGTAGGTTTGATATCTATTTTGATCGTAACTTTATTTGCTCCGCATATGCGGTAGTAACGAGTTAAGAGCCTGGCAAAAGACTGAATATTAGAATTAACACAAAGCTTACTCTACCCTACTTAATCCCAACTGTAGCAGAGACTGTAGTAGTTGCTATCTTTGGTGTTGTTGTTGTTCCAGCGACTGTAGTTTTAGGTGGATCGCCAATTCGCTATTGCTAGTGCTTTCGTCGTTGTTGTGGTTGCAGCGACTGCAGTTGCAGGTGGATCGCTACTCCGTTACTGCCGTTGTTTTCATTTTTGTCACGCGCATATTTGCAGACATAGCGTCAGCATTTTACATGAGAACGGAATGTTTCCCATGAGCGCGTTAGCAGGTGTTAACTACTCCCCCTGTAAAATTGAGCTGCCCCAGCTCCCCTTATAACTCTTTCTACTACAGCAGCGTTTTTGCGTCTCTGTTGCCATTTGTAAATGATGATTATTACAGCGGAGCCGACGGCGATGATTATAAGCAGGTAAAATGAAATCGACCATTGTGTCGACTATGCCCGAGTTATTTCTCGCAAGGCTGCGATGTGCTCCAGATTCTTTATGTTTCCAAGATGAAGATAGGGCAGGGATAACAGGGGAACGAGCTCCGTTATGTTCAGTATTTGGGCTGGTGCGGCTCTCGGGTAGGAGCGAACAGTTCTCTTCCAGTTCGTGTAGCTAATATTATTAATGTTGTTTTCTTTGAATGATATAAGGAAGGTACCTTTAATTTTTATTTGTGGAAAACTGTCTCCGCACACTTCAACTGCTTCATCGTTGACGATCACCAATCCATCGTCAATTTCCTCCAGAGGGGCAATGTGGTCAGGTGGTATGGACTTGCATGCAGCGGGTTGACGATTCAATAGGTTCAGTAGGCATGAGCTGGTTATGTTTGCAACTCGACAAATTGCTTTCGATGCCGTTTCTTTACAGTCATTTAGTTGGTGATGCTTGTTACTACATTCTGCTACCATAGTGGCTTCTAACATTAGCGTCTTCTTACTGTGAATAACTGGCCTGACTATAAGTTTGTTGCATATTTGGCTTATGATAGGGTATTTGATTATAAAATAAATATTCTCGTTATTTTGCAAGTTTTTCAGCTCTGAAGCCGTTAACATATCACTAATAGAAATATTGGTAGAGTGCCCTTTGGTAATGAGTTTATCAGATTCCTTATTATTTAACAAAATCGGATTTATTATTTGCAGTTTACCTAAAGTAACTGAATATATAATTTTCTCAAGCTCGTCTATAATGTGTCTATTTCTGGATGATGCAACTTCGAAAAGATGTTCGGTGTTAAGTTCACGTTTCTTCGTTAAGTTAAGTAACTTGTTAATGGTGTCAGTCATTTGATTTATTTTTATCTGAGTTTGGGTATTAATGAAAATCTGCCGATTATTAGATTCTATCAACGCCTCTTCTCGGGTAGATACTTGCGTAAAACATGAAAATCGGGGGTGACTGCAATGTATTTTAAAGCAGTACCCAAGAAATTGATACTTCTGGCATGGCGATGGTGAATATTTAGTGAATCCAGTAAACGTAGAATTTGGTCTGCGTCCAGTTGTAGTAGTTTCCTGATGTGTGATTGCGGAAATGAGTCTAGTAAGCTTTGTGTGTCTTTGGCAATAGTTTCGTAGTATGTCAGGTTTTGATGATGAATGAGGTAATCGTATTGGGAAAAAGTTGCCACTTCTCCGTTTAAAATCTCGATGTAAGCCGCGCTCGTGTAATTCAATATTTTTCCTTCCGACCCAATGGCCGCCATAATCAGAATCATTGCCAGAGGATGCTGGAAATAGGGAGAAAAAGGTAATCTAAGATTTGCTTTGTGAACTCGCTTGCCGTCAATTAGAACTGTTGTGCCTAAATCCTTAGCAACTATTTTCTCTAAATATAATTTAGTAAACTTATTGCCTATCCTCTTATTGGTTTTAACAAAGACTTTGTCACCCGGATGGTAAGATTTCGTCAGGCAGTTTCCGTTACGGCTTTTGAGGTTATTATGTTGTTTGCTTATTAATCTCTCTCGTATTTCATCATGGAATACTTGTACGGTGTGATGAATGATATCGATTGGTCGTTGCTTCGTCACAGAATGAATTGTCCTATTGTACTTGTAAGTGGAGAGTAGAATAAGGTCATTAGTGTCATTCAAGCCCTGGGTTAGCTTAATGCCGTGGCCTATTTCCGTGAGCGTGCTATGAAATCTCTCCACCTGACCATTTGTTGTACTATGGTGCGGCGGAGTTGTATAAATGGAAACATTGAAGTGGTCTTGCAATAAAGCCTTTATTGTGTTTGAGTTCAAAGATTTTTCGTTGTCGCAGATGAAGTATTTTGTGTCCTTGAAAAAATTCATGATTTGGATTATGGGCTCCTTCAAATCTATTATCGATCGGAATCGAGCGAACTATAGCAAACTTGGAGAACTTATCTATGCACGTTAGGTAGTATTTCTTGTCGGTTGAATAAATGTCTATGTGCAAAGTCTCGCCGGGCCTACTTGGAATGGGGGTTTCGCCTATTCCTGGATTGGGTGGATGTCGCTGATACTTTGCCTCTTTACATATTTTACATGAAGAAATAATGCCTTTTAAGATTTTAGAAATATTGGGAAAGTAGTAGTCCCTAAGAACTTGATTAATGTTTTCTTTCAGTGAACGGTGGGCTCTGTTATGCTCAGACTGCAAAATCTCTATCTGGTCGTCCTTGTTAAAAATGTCGGTTACTTGATGATTCGTGTAAACGAATTTGACTGAAGGGAAGCTTAAAATTATCTCGTTTTGAATTTTTCCTAGTACAGGAAGTTCACATAGCAATGCGTTGACCCTGTTAGGATTTACGCAACTTTTTATTAAGTTTGGGAGTCTTTCAAGTTTATTGAAAATTACGTGATGCCTGATCTGAGATTTGAAAAGAATTTTTGTAGTTAGGGATTCGTTGTCCCCATCTTCAATAATTATTTGGTTCCTGAAGAAATTAATGGGATTTTTGACTGTTTTAATCACCATTGTCGAGGATTCCTCACTATGAATAGTCTCATCAGATCGGCCTGTGCTTAGAGCATTGATATGTTGCCTCGACAGCGCGTCAGCGACTACATTCTCCTTTCCTGGTTTATAATGAAACCTAGGGGAGAATTCTTGTACAAATGATCTCCAACGTTTTAATTTTGAGTTCGGGTTCTTATCTGAAATTGAAAAGGTCAAGGGTTGGTGGTCAGTAAAAATGTTGAGGTCCCTTGCACCGTAAAGGTAGTTTCTGAGCTTTTGTAAAGCCCAAACAATGGCGAGTAATTCTCGCTCATTAGTGGCGTAATTCTCCCCGGTTTTTGTCAGTGTACGGGAAATCATAGTAGTGGGTCGGCCTCCTTGAGATAGAACTGCTCCTAGGGCATGAGAGGAGGCGTCCGTTGTTAAATCAAAAGGTTTTTGATAATCGGGGTAAAGAAGAAGCACATCCTCGGATGACAAAATGTCTTTTATTTTCTTGAGAGCACTGTAAGCTTCTTCATCGAATTCAATATTGGTTTTTTTTGAAAGTGTGGTGCTCACTGTCCCGTTTTCTCCTCGTAAGTATTTGGTTAGCGGTTTTGCTATTGATGCGTAATCCTTAATGAAACGCCGATAGTAACCTGATAACCCGAGGAAAGATCGCAACGCGCGAAGTGTCTGCGGAACCTCATAATTTACAATGTCCTGAACCTTATCTTTTGACGTTTTAATGCTGCTTTGGAAAACTACGAATCCGAGAAATTCTACCTCGGTTTTAAAGAATTGGGTCTTCTCTAATGAAACCATCATATTTGCTAATTATAATTTCTGAAAGACGCGGCTGACGTCGTGGAAGTGAGTTTCATAATCCTGGGAAAATACGATTATGTCATCAATGTAGACGTGACATGTTTTCCCTATTTCTTCCATCAGTACATCATCGATGGCACGCTGGAATACACTAGGGGCATTTTTCAGCCCAAACGGCAGTCTACAAAACTCGTACTTTCCGTTGTTTACGGAAAATGCTGTTTTCTCCCTGTCTTTTTCAGCTAATTTTATCTGGTGGAAACCAGATTTAAGGTCTATTGTCGTGAAAATTGAGGATTTACCCAAATTTGCTAATATAACGGAAGTGTCAGGGATAGGGTATCTATCATTGATGGTCTTTTCGTTGAGTTTTTTAAAGTCTCTGACCATTCGCATTTTCTTTTCACCAGATTCGGATAATCCTTTTTAGGGACTACCCATATAGGGCTATTGTATGGAGACCTGGAAGGTCTGATAATGCCATTTCGTAAAAGGTTATCAATTTCTTTATTTACGTATTCGGACGCTGTCATTGGGTAGGGATATGATTTCGAATACACTGCTTCATTGTCTGTTGTTATAATGGTTGCCACAATATTCGTATTGTAAGGAAGGGATTCCTCGGGGTTAGAGAAAACTGCAGCATACTTACTTTTCAGCTCGTCAATGTATGGTTTCAGTATAATATTGTTAACATCCTTACAGTGGAGATGTTGTAAATTTTCTGAACCAGTTTTGTGTGAAAGGACTCCTTTCTTAACGTCAAGGTTAGCACCGATTTTGCGTAAAAGGTCATAACCGATTATACCGTCGAATGTTTCAAGTGTGGACAGGAGGAAAAACTCAGAATTGGGTGTTAATAGTGCACTTCCGCGTAACGCGATTGGTGCCATGAATAGATTTCACTAAGAATTGAGATGTTAACGCTTTTACACCCTGCCAATCACAATCTCTTACATAGTTTTTAGAGTAGCAGGGACGTTACTCTAAAAAATTTATTTTATCGCTTGGGACCTCCGGTACCACGTCATCACGATTGTAAACTCCCTCGTCTGACACCTTTTCGTCATAAGCCTCAGAATCTGTGTAGGCTCCTTCAACGTCATCATTCGCGCACTGGTTTAGGGTATTGATTCGTTGTAACATATTGTAATTAAATTGGTCGCTACCGTGTGGTCTCTTTGCATTCGTGGCAGTGGCACTGGTTGGGAGCGGATTCCCAAATGGAGTCCTGCCTGAAGGGTAGGTCGGGCGATTACGAGAGAAGGGCAATGCTTGTTGTGTAGGATGCCTGAGCTTAGAAAGGCTGGGATCAATCTCCATAGGAGTAACTTTTTGTTGAGCCTGATCACTTGTTAATCTGCTAAAATGAGGGCTATTGGGAGTAGGATAGGACCTGATATTTGTTGGTCTGTTCACACGATTATCTGAATTTTTACTATCAGCAAAGTTTGAGGCGAATATGGATCGAGCCTGATTTGACTCCAATTCCTGTGCTAGAGCTAGCGCTGTTGGCATGTCTTTCGGTCTAGATGAAAACAAGATATCACATAATGGTCTGTTAAGACCGGATATGAAAACCCTGAGAGCGTCTTGACGATATTTAACCATCAATGAATCTATCACCTGTCGCTGGCTTCCATAAGTCATAAGAGTTCTGTTGGTTATGGCGGTCAATTTCTTTTCGACTTCGTCATAGAAGTCATTGATTGTCAGGCTTCCCTGACGGAGCATGGACATTTCCTGCTCAATAACGTGAATAGGTTTTTTATCCGCGTAAGAAAAGTCAAGTCGGGCTATAATAGCCTTAAAATTCAGAACAGTGTTAAACGAAGAGAGAACTGAATCAGCACGCCCGGTAACTTTGTTACGAATAATTGCCACGGCCTGTTAGTGTTTGCAACTCCCAGGATAGCATTCGAAAATTTTGTAAGCGGCAGGAGCCGCCTGACGCCACGATACGTATCTAGTCTGGTCTCTAGAAAATTCTGGCAATGACTTGACTACATCTAATGAAACGTTGCATTCAATATTGGAATCAAATGTAATTTCTTGGTACTCTTCCACTTTCGTCGGTGTCTCTATCCTTGAAAGTCTCTCCGTCATTTCGTCGATCACAGTCTGAAAATCTTTTTTAGTCTGTTCAGTAGCCACTCTTACGGCGGCACTGACCACTGCACGAAGTTGCATTTCATCCATATTTAAGTTTACAATTTATTACTTATATTTCTCAATTTAATTAACATATACAGCGAGCCTAAGTGCTTAGCTAGTTGGCTTCACAGACGATAAAGATTTTAATAAAATTCTAAATTCTTTAATTTGCAATTACAATTACTTTCCTATTAAAATTCACTTGCTTAATTTGTTTGGAGATCGGGCACTCAACTTACAAGCATTTTCTTATTCAATGTACGGTGTTCCCAGTTAATAGTCAGCGGTTAGCTGCTGCTGGTCCCTTGGCCGAGAAAGTTTGGCTGCTCCAGATGTCCGATCCTCTCGTCTTCAATAAAGTTTAGAATTGTTGGTGGGTCCGAAGCCACAACCACGTCACGATTTGTCCTTTAACGAGGATATTTTAAAACCGCGCGTGGCCCCACGTTGGGCGCCAGTTATACTTTTCGGGTTCCGAATAAATAATAACACTACCTACTATGTACGTTTGATATCTATTTTGATCGTAACTTTATTTGCTCCGCATATGCGGGAGTAACGAGCTAAGAGCCTGGCAAAATACTGAATATTAGAATTAACACAAAGCTTACTCTACCCTACTTAATCCCAACTGTAGCAGAGACTGTAGAAGTTGCTATCTTTGGTGTTGTTGTTGTTCCAGCGACTGTAGTTTTAGGTGGATCGCCAATTCGCTATTGCTAGTGCTTTCGTTGTTGTTGTGGTTGCAGCGACTGCAGTTGCAGGTGGATCGCTACTCCGTTACTGCCGTTGTTTTCATTTTTGTCACGCGCATATTTGCAGACATAGCGTCAGCATTTTACATGAGAACGGAATGTTTCTCATGAGAGCGTTAGCAGGTGTTAACTTATATCCTGGACTTGGGCTATCCTGAATATTTGAGTTTCTTAGAAGATTTTTTTTAAATCAACTCTGTGTACCCTACTCTTTTTCCTCTTTGCTTATGTTTTTCAATAACACAGCTACACTCCCACTACCTTTAATATTTTCCGCTAGTTTTTTCAGCGCGAAGAATAACGCCCTGTTCGGATGACGGCGATAAACGCGTGTTTACAACTGCACTTACTCCTTGCATTTTGCTCAAGGTCTTCATATGCTAACTCGCCTTAAAGGCGTCGAGTTATTTAGTGAGCTTAACATCGCGTTCCAGTTCACTCTTCCACTCGCACAATTAGGCCGTTATAAATCGCATTACATCGGCTTTTGTGAAGCAATTGGAGCGTGTATTCTTTGCACTATATTGACTTCGTCCCCTTCTCGCGGTTTTCACTGGCAATAAAGCAGCCATAAAGAATACGGCGCCCCATATTCGGAATAACAGGGGAGGAAAACTTGCGCTAGTATCGGATTTCGATATGAGTATATGTTTTTCGATACCTACTCAGTACTTGGTTCAAAAGTATCGATAACAAAACTACTTGGTATCGGTCAAAAAGTATCGAGTATGTACTTATATTTACTCGTATCGTTTCATCCCTAATTCAGTCTGGTTTAAGATTTGACGAGAGTAACACAATGCTTTGCCATTGAATATTTCTATTCGTAATTTCAGCGCAATTTCAGTAATTTCAGTAAATCCAATTTTAATTTTGAACGAATTTTAGAAGATCCCTGATTTCGACGCATCTAAGGTCTTCCAAGTTGTCGAAGAACTGCCTACCGAGAGTGGAGAGTCTTCGCCTGGATAGAGCAGGGCACTGGCACAACGGTTTTAAACTACGCAGCACCATTGTGGTCGCCGGGGACTAGTAGGACGCAGTAGACGAAGCTACAGACGGTACAAAACACAGCATTTAGGGCAGGGACCGGATGCCTCCTGATGTCACCAGAACACCACCTCCACGATGAGGCGAAAATGCTCCCAATTAGGGAGCACAACACGATTCTCTGCAAGCAGTTTCTGGTTAAGAGCCACAGATGTGGCCACCCAAAAAGACAGCTGCTTGCAGAGGAGTCCTCGCCGAGGCACGTCAGAAGGCATCTATATGAACTGACGGACGAAGTCCAGAAGTTCATTAAGCAGCCTCTGGACCCGTCAGCTCACAGACAGGCCCTGAACGGCATTCACGGGGATGCCGCCTCGAGTTATGGAGACTCAAACCCTGTGTATGCCATTCTAGGCACACAAACACCGGACATTGACGCGACGGAGCTCCATCTGCCTCGGAAGACCAGAACAACAATAGCCCAACTTCGCTCTGGCTACTGCAGCAGGCTAAACTCGTACCTGAGTAGGCTAAATGCGGATGTGCCGAACGAATGTGCGGCATGCGGAGAGACCTCTCACGACTCGAAACATCTCTTCGCATGCCCGGAAAACCCCACAACCCTAACGGCGACGTCCCTGTGGACCGACCCCCCATAGAGGCTGCACGCTTCTTGGTGCTGCCGTTAGTGAAACTCGACGACAACGACTGAGATATCAGCCGATCTGGGCTCGGCTGTTGTAGCCGCTACAACAACAACAACAGGTGCAGAATCGTTTCCTTCTCCTCTTCAGCTTGACAACTTTTACATAAGTCATGTAAACCTAAGCCAAGTCGATAGGCGTGCTTGCCAATTAGTTAGTGTCCTGTTATGACAGATACTAATAATCCAATATTGGGCTTATTACGACTCAGTAGTAGGCCAGTGCGTTTGGCGCTGAGCACCGCCCACAATTGTTTGGCAGTTTTGCTGGTGATTTCGTCCTGCCACCTGTCGTTCGCTACTTTAGTAAACCTCTCGGAGATAAGTAGCTTACAAGTTTGCAAGGGTATTCCTAATTATGTATTTATTTATTTATTTGGTCTACAGAAAAATGTTTTCTTAGGCACTCCGCACATTACGCGCCTAATCTTAGTAGAGTAATCGTTTCGACATGCCGAAACGAATGAATGACGACTCCACTTCTGCACACTACCACGCGCTGCATAAGCCCTTGAGGCACACACATACCACACATTATATATTTTCTGGCCGTTCTTTCTCAATGATCACTTCCGCTAATATTTCTGCAGTAAAATATTGCATAAAGGTTTATAGTTTAGTACAACTAGCACGAATTTTAGCACAAAATCATTAATTCTCAATTATTTCCTATTGAAGTGACAAATAATTTTTATTTCCAACACAAAAAAGTAAACAAATGACGATTTCGAAACAGCAAGCGCCTAACAATGTTGGGCGCTTCGATTCATGAAGCTTTTATGATTAGGCGAAAACATGATTATGAATTGTAATGTACAGATCATCATTCAAATATATGTGTTCGTAATAAAAGCTTCATACTTTATTATGCCGAAACGATTACACTGCTATGATTAGGCACTTAATATGCGGATTGCCTTACAGACAAATGGGTATAGAACATTTAGATACATAGTATTTTGTAATAATAATAATAATAATAATAACAGCATAAAATAGCAGGTTTGGTAGAGGCCTAGTCTTCAGCCTACTTTTATGTGCGGCGGGCGGAAAGACCTAGTTTCCGCTCCGCCCTGCGGACAGGATTTGATCAAGGTCGGTAAGGCCGGGTTTCAGAAGACATTACTTTGTGTGTGGCAGGCGGAAAGCTCTGGTTTCCGCTCCGCGCTATGAACAAGCTGATGCACATAGTCGGAAAGAACGAGTTTCCAATCCATGTTCCCGAAGTCATTACTTTGAATATGTGGCAGGCGGAAAGCTCTAGTTTCCGCTCCGCACTGTGGACAAGCTGTTCAGCATGGTCGGAAAGAACAAGTTTCCGATCCATGTTCCCGAAGTCATTATTTTGAGTGTGGCAGGCGGAAAGCTCTAGCTTCACCTCCGCGCTGTGGAGAAGCTGTTGATCATGGTCGGAAAGGCCGAGATTCCGATCCATGCTCGTATTGAATACGCGGTCGCGAGAATAAACGAAGCCGATTACAGTTGTACTAAGCAGTCATAGATATTGTGTAAGTTATCGTTCCCGGTTAAAGATATTAATTTTTTAGTTACAAAAAAGCGATTCACGTTTACATTTACCTCATAAACTGAACAAAAATACAGTTCACCAGCTGAACGATAAGGTGCAATGTAAGGGTTTACATGTTATTATTCAAAATCTCAAGTAAGGTTTTCTTAATGGTAAAATGTGAGTCGGAGGTGTCAAAATAGTCGTAATGCTTATTGAAGTCCTGGCATAGGCAACGAAAAGCATCATGCATTTCAAAATTTGTTCTACAAATAGTTAGCTTAATGGGCTTGTAATGTCTAGAAGACCTAGAAGGAATTCAAAACGTGATCTGGTTCAGTAGAAAGGGACTATTGACCATCCCGTTCAAGATCTTAATCATGAACAAAACCCCGAGCATCTCTCTACGGCCGTGCAGCGTTGGCAAATTTATGAGCTTCAAGCGGCTTTTGTACGGTGGGAGATTTAATGTCGAATCTCAAGGCAAATTATTTAATGCGAATAATAAGAATTGTTTCTGTACCGACTCGAGTCTGTCAGAGTGCGTTTGATATCTAGGGTTCCATACGACGGACCTGTATTCTAAGATCGGTCTGACTAGGGAGGTGAAGAGAGCTTTAGTGACACAAGGATCTCTGAATTCTTTAGCCCAACGTTTGATGAAAGCCAAGACGCCCTTGGCTCTATTAACACAAGAGTTTACATGGGACTTGAATTCAAGCTTAGAGTCCATGGTTACGCCTAGATCGATGAAATTAGTTACCTGATCAATACTATGTTCACAAATGCGGTAGCTATATGATTGAAAGGATTTTCTAGAGAAACACATAAATTTACACTTTTGCAAGTTAAGAGACATAGAATTTACTTCGCACCATTTAAACACATTACTAAGGTCCACCTGTAATTGTTTCCTGTCTCCTGGGGCACCAATGAACTTAAATAACTTAACGTCGTCTGCGTACATTAAGCAATTCGAATACTTCAAAATATTTGGAAGATCGTTGATGAATAAAATAAACAGCTACCTTGAGGTACAACTGAGTTGAACATTTTTTAAAGATAACCCTCTGTTAAAGATAACCCTCTGTCAATTAAATAAGAAGAAAGCCAGCGCAGCCGGATTGGAGGGAAACCAATTTCATCAAGTTTGTATATTAGAGTTGAATGAGATACTTTATCAAAAGCCTTGCTGAAATCAGTGTAAATGACGTCAGTTTGATAATTACTTTTGAAACCATTGTTCACATTTGTAGTGAATTCAAGAAGGTTTGATACAGTGGATTTACCTTTACAAAAGCCGTGTTCTGATACATCGATAACGGGTGTTATGAAATAAGATAGTTCTTCCGTAACGATTTCTTCAAATAATTTAGGAATTGCACACAGCTTAGCGATTCCCCTATAATTCGCAATATTCGACCTGCTTCCATTTTTATAAAGCGGCAAGATATACGACTCCTTCCACAAAGAGAGGAAAACTCCTTGCTTTAGAGAAGCATTGAAGATGTTTGTTAATGGCTTATATAGATAATCAGCACAACTTATTAGGACACAGGAGGGAATACCATCCGGGCCACTTAGAAAAGAATTTTTTAAATTATTCAAATGAAGGAGAACATTGTCAGCGGAGATTGAAGGAATACGGATGTAGTCAAATTGTGGGAGTGGAAAAGGATAGCTAGAAGTTTTTTTCATTTGGTTCGACAGAATAGTTCGATTCAAAATAATTTGCAAACATATCAGCAATCATATCATCATCTAATTTCAGTTTTGAGGGAAACCCATTTATTTTACGTTTTGAGTTAACAAAATGATAAAATGACTTGGGATTAGAAACGATGTTAATGCGAGTTTTATTAATGTAATTCCTGTAACATTTTCTGTTTAAGGCATTGTATTTATGACGAAGGATGGAGTACGCGGCGTAGTGAGAAGACAGGCCTGATTTTTTATAAAGTTTAAATGATTTAGTTTTCTGATTTTTTAAATGCTTTAGCTCTGAGTTAAACCACAATGAGTTACAAGGTCCGGTATTTTCTTTAACAAGAGGAATGAGTTTACTGAATATATTATTCAAGATTTTACTAAAGTGTAAGGGACTGTTCTCAACTTCCCCATCGTACTCGGGCCAGATTATTTCAGATATAGGTATTTTAAGCTTGTCGTAGTTAGCGTATTTGAAAGAATATCGCCGACCTTTCGGCTTTCTAGTTTCAGGACAATAACATGAATCGTAGGATGGTGCCAAGGACAACTCAAGGGTGATAAGGGTCTAACTTAAGGATCGCCGCGTATTATAGTGCATTTATCATCAATAAACGCTAAATCAAGACATATACCTAAGTTGTGTAACTGAATTAATCTGATATAGACCAAGATCGGAAAGTTCGTTAAGAAATTGATTAAGTACATCCCGAGAAGAATTTGGCACCAGAATTCCATCCACCGAATCCCAGGAAACACACGCTAGATTGAAACCACCCAGCAGAACAATGGAGTCGGAAGGCTTGACCATGGCAAATAAAGAGAGCAATAACGAATGTCTGTTTCAAGTAAACCGAAGGGTTAGAGTTTGGTGGAATATAAATTGCAACAAGAAAAACACTACTTGAGGGGCACCATATTTTAGCACAGAGGAATTCAACATCATCTGAACCTGTGAACACAAGTTTTTCATAGGAAAAGGCGGTCTGAACAGCTATTAAAACACCCCCACCTTTTCTATCTAAGCGATCATTTCTAAATATTTCACACTTACTACACAATATTTCACTATTAAACACATTCGGTTTTAGCCAAGTTTCAGTAAAAACCAAAATTTCATAATTTAAATCAAAAGACTTTAAGCAGAGAACTATATACGTTCTCTGGTGTAACATTTAAATTATTTTTCACAATCGGCTCCGCGATTGAATAATGCTCGTACAGCATCGAAATGATTATTTTCTACTGCTAAAAGAAGTGGCGTATTGCCAAATTCATCTTTGCAATTAATATCAGTACCGCGGTCAAGCAGTGGAAGATAGCGTTACATCATTTATTTTCAGCCATAGACGGGATTTGAAATCATGTCTGGTAAGTTCGTTGTCTCGCGCCTACGACTTGCGCCTTAGCCCGCTTGGCCAACTGTGCAACTGATAGGGATAGAATGTATTAACACTAATAAGCCGAGTGCTCGAGTCGGAAAGTAAGTAGACGGTACGCATGCGCAGACAGCGTAGTTGTCTCACTTGCTCTCACACAGAGGCTGTGTGAGGAAATTATTTAATCCTGGCGATCCTAATCAGGATAATGAGATAAATTTATGAAATTATTATATTGTCGCTGATTCTTGATAAGTGTACAAAGTTTGAATTAAATCTGTCCGTTTAAAGTGGGTCAAAATCGAGTCCAAAGGAGTCGGTTACAAACATACATACATACAAACATACAGGTGAAGCTAATAAAAGGGTGTTAAAAAAGATTACAGCAGGTCCCATGACTTCGTATTTATATTTGGTTCAGGCACATTGTGTACTTAAAGCGTTTTCCGATTCTTTGCTAGAACGTTGAATGTGTTTTTGGCGTTTGTGTGAGCAGAGAATGTGTGTGTCCAGATATGTAGTCAACATTTTGAACTTAACGTGCACATTTTCACATGCAATTGTTATATCGTTTTTTAGGGTTTTTGGTTTGTGATAAAAATTGCAGTACTGACCTGTCCGAAAGCGTTGCTGGCCTGGCAGATATAAATCCCGGTATCCTGGCGGTAAGTATGGGAAATTCCCAATTCCGACACCATACCATCGTCCAGCACCTGATCACGAATCGTGTACCTGGAATGTAAATAAATATATTCATAAGTTTAATTGAAATATCGGAGTTTTCGTATTTCTTAAATTTACCATAATACGAGTAGCGGGTGTAATTTTAGTCCGATTTGAATAATTTTCAACAAATTGCTTTTCCGTACCAAGGTTTATTAGGTGCACCGTGTTTGGCAGAAATTGATAAACCCATTAACGACATACACTTTTGTGGTCATAAGTGTGCGGTGCCACGCCCATTATCCAAAAATTTATAATATTCTAATTTGTTGATAAGTGGTTATTGTAATCATTGATTTTAAATGAACTAGCTCGAGTAGTTGCTGATTTATCGCAGTTTTCGTGTTTCTGAACCATTTTACTCCACATACTAATTTTCAACAATTTGTATCTAATGTTTACAGAAATATCGCAGTTTTTGCATTTTTCGAAAATGGAACTGGGCGTGGTTACAGTCTGATTTCGCCCATTTTCAAAACCAACCAACCTCGGATAAAAAGTAATCTACATACCAAATTTCGTTGAATTCAATTTTTGCTCGAGTTATGGTTTACACGGACAGACGGACGGACGGACTGACAGACAGACATGGCTTAATCGACTTCTCATTTCATTTTGATCATTTGTGTATACATTTGCCCATATCTATCTCGATTCGTTTTGGCTGTTACAAACAACCGTTATGCGAACAAAGTTAATATACCCTTGTAAGGGAGTGTCAAAACTCTTTTATTATTGAATCATGACTCGGCCCACATTGTACATATATTGTTTTAGTATGTACATATATTATTTACATTTCAGACGAGGGATGAAAAATGGAAATCTCAAATTGTACCTAATATCATAAATAAATGCACCTAAATGAGACTGCTTGTACCTAAAAAAGTTACATCATTCGTTGCAGTTTTTTTTTCTATTAATTTGTTTTTTAAATATGAATACAAAAGGTGGATATACTTTAAAGCTGATTATTTTTATTTTAACTGAGATTATAGCTGCATATAGACTAATATAGTCTAATGGGAATCGGGGAAGCTTTGTTTTTGTCCAATTTGGACTACTGAAAAATATTGGCGAAAAGTCAAAAAATACACTTTTCGAAGTTTACTTTTTTATTCAACTTTTTGTAAAATAATAGGGAAAGTCTGCTAATTTGTCCGAATTCCTTAAATAGGTGCAGCAAGTCTTGAAAAAATAATGGGAATTGCGGTAAGTAAATTCGAGAGCATTTTAAATACATTTCCCGAAATCGAATAGCGAATATGTGTCAAATTGCTCAACTACAGAAAATATGAAATTTGAAGAATTCCTAGACAGAGTATGGGTGAATAAAATTAATAGAAAAGTTAAAAATGTTATCATATGCGTGGAACATTAGCTTTTATGGTTTCAATAGATTAACAACGCATTACAACAATTATAAAGGTAGATTGTTTGTAGATTTCAAACCGCCATTCGAGAGGGGAGTACGTCGGTCTAGGTGACAATGTGGTTGTATGGAAGAAAATACATAGTCAAAATTTCGAATATAAATATTATAACAAGAATTACGAATTTGGGGATAGCGAAGTAAAGTGTTAATTTTTCGCAGTGGTACATAATATGATTTTGTTAATTTCTTCCTTTTCACCACTTTTTTTGGAATTGTGTATTCTACCTACAAGTAAATATATTAGCACAGGAAAAATAAAAAAATAAAAATATAAATTAATCTGATCAAAAGATGATTGTACCTGAAATCTAGGGATTGTACCTAACGTACCTTTAGGTCAGTAAACGGTAGCTTCGTACTAGGGATGTTGCGAATGCGGATGCGGATGTTTAAAAGGTAACATCCGCGGATGCGGATGTCAAGTAGTTTTAAGAAATAATTTAGGTAAGTAAATTAAGTGATTTACTGGTACTGTTTTAACTGAAAAGGCGACTGAAAATCTCACAAACAACAAAAATGAGTAAAGGGCAAAAACACTTGTCAGCCGAGGTCGAGTGGTTTGTGTGAAATCAAGGCACACACCGCCAATCGAAGGAGAAGCTCGGCCAATCATTTTAAACTTTGCACAGATTGCTTTGTAGAGCACAGTAGGCGTATTCAATGCTGCCGTTGAGAATTTTCAGAAAGTCGCAAAAACGCGGTAATTGACGAAAAAAAGTTTCACCATATTATTTTCGAATTTCTTTATTAGTAAAAGAAAAAATCTGAGAACCAAAGTCAAAGTCAATTTTACTTGTTGGCCAAGCGAGGTCGCCGTATCTAGCACTCAGCTTTGCACAACGCTTAACTTGTAAAAAACCTTTAAATTTGTATAACCAAACTATTTTGAAATAAAATTCCCTTTATTATTCATTTGTATGAAATATGGTAAATGAAATATGAAATGTTAACTAGTAGCCTATGTCAACGTCGGCGTCACCACAATTCAGCACTTTGACATAAGTTTACAGACTAGACTCAGCGCTGTATGTATACGCGTATACATTTTTCAACGTAAAAACTTAAATTATTCATTCCATCTATCCATTTTCGTGATCTCACCGGGTTTTGCTTGCGACGCTCGTTTTGCGCTTCATCGACTATGCCAATAAATTGAAGTCCGACAAATAAATTATTGTATCAATTAATTGAACTTTGGCGTGTTATTTGTTACAAGTTTGAAATTGTACTTGCTGTCGGCCGTGTATCCCCCAGATTCGGCACTATTGTACGGTAAAGACTTTCGTGAGTGCGATATAAAACCCCGCGAAATCCGCGCCTGCAGTCGGTCAACATCCGGCGCTACTAGTCGCTTCCAGCACCGACCAGAATTGCCCAACTACCCAGCCGAGTCCACCGCCTGCTCGCAACCACCCACCAATTAACCAGTTGCATAGTCGACCGAAAGCCCGCCAGCCGCGTGCCAGTCTACCAATCGTAAAGCCACCAACGCCACCACCAGCAACCTGCAAATTTGGTAGCCGCCTGCATCCGACCAGCCACAGCGTTAGAACCTCCAGCCACCGGCGCTTCCACCAAGCGCAACCCCAAAAGCTACAGCCCAGATGGCTGTAAATGGTCCTTCAAGCCGAGAATTTAACACCATCGATTTAAACCGTATATAAGTATCTGCAAAAGCCGTAAGTAAAGATATTTTCTTAATTTCCCTACACTACATACATACATATCTATATATATTTTGTAAAAAATTTGGCGGGAAAATAGACTCAATAGCCAAGGAATAATTAAACTGCGGACGATCAATTTTTTTTAAATACCGCTTGTCGACGGTAGATTTCGGCAAACGTTCACCTACCCGCTTTCGCGTAAACGACACACATCCTTAGTGTGTAGCTGGCATGGTGTGTGTAGCAGGCATGGGAAGCCCTCTGGTCCCGATGTGAGAACAAACGTGTATTAGTGGACAACCAGATTCGAGTTCTAATGAACCTAAAGCCAATTGAAGTGGAGAACAGTGAAGACATTCAAAGACTTCAATCCACTGTTAACAACTGCCTCCAAATCCTAGCAATCCAGAATGTATCCACCGAAAGGTGGGATCCCATTTTAATATATTTAATTACCTCGAAACTCCCTGAGATCGCGGTTACTTTATGGGAACAGTCCGTAAATTCGAGGAAAGACCTCCCCAACTGGTCACAAATGAACCAGTTGCTCACCACAAGATACAAGGTAGTTGAAAGGGTCGACCAATGGCGGCCACCCAAAGACAAGTTTAATTCCGCAAATAATAGTAACAAAAGGCTACCTCCATCCCACAATAGGTCGTTTTCAAAACCACTGCAAACCCTCGGGTCACATTTCATTTTCTCAGATCCACATAACAGAACAAAGGAAAAAGTTCGCTTCCGTTATCTGCAAACAAAAAACCCATTCCCTCAGTCAGTGTCTCAAATATAAAAGACTCTCCATAAACAATCGCGAAAAACTAGTGAGGGAACGTAACTTGTGCACCAACTGCCTGTCCTCCACGCATACCATCCAAGACTGTCCATCTGACCGGACGTTAGAACTGGAAAACTATCGATAGGCGTAGCCATCGATAGTTTCGATAGTCGATAGTCACAACCATCGATAGTATCGATACTATCGAAAATGTTGACACTATCGATAGTTCTATCGATAGTTTTGATTAAAAATTCCAAAAATTAAACATAACAACTTTTATTGAAAATGAGATCATAACTGCTAAAATATGTCCATATTTTTGTTAAGGAACAAAACCTTTTCAACGATTTTTGGCTACAAGCAGCATCTGCGCTCTGAAATTATTTGCCCTGCTTTGCTAAATGTCTTTTCCCACTCACAAGATGAAACAGGTACCGCCGTATTTTACCCCTACTGAAAAATGTATGTATGAGTGAAAACTGTCGATAGTGCTCACAAAGCTATCGATGTTTCCGATAGGCAAAAACCATCGATACTATCGATAGTGCCATCGATAGTTTTCCAGCTCTACCGGACGTGTTATAAATGTTAAAGAAGGCATCAGACAACTCTCCACAAGGACGTAACCTCCACACCTAACCAGCGTCAACCACAACTGCGGATAACCCGTTCTTAGATTGCAACAGCTTCTGCTAATCTGCAAACGCCGGACCGTTCGTAAAACCAAGACGAGCTCCCCCAATGTTCCAATCAAGTACAAACTCTTTACGCAGGAAAATGAAAACCAAATGCTCCCTACTGCGATAGTCCATGTAAAACATGAGCTCTTCAAACTGCGAGCACTCATTGATCAAGGCTCCCCACGCACTTTTATCATCGAAAGGCCAGTCTAGAATAATGCTACCTTGCCAAGCTTAGAGTTTCGAGACCTCTGGCATGGGCGAAAAATTGCCCAGACCTCAAACAAATTGTGTTCTTTGCTCTTAGTCAGCTCTGCTCTAAAGCGTGAAATCCTAGCGCAAGCGATAGCACTGCTCCAATTAACCAAGTTCCTTCCAAAATTCGCTATAAATTCCGAGCAAAAGAATATGATTTGCTGCGGCTTCGTGCTCAGCGTGCGGATTTATGTTGCGTTGTGCCAATTTGCTAACCGCGTGCAAAATGTCAGGTCGGCTCAAAACTGCTAGGTACATTAGAGAACCGATTAATGACTGATAGCGCGTTACATTTACTTTAACGAAGCTGTCATCTTTCAACCAACGGGACAACCGGGGTCGAGTGGTGTAGCAACTGCTCGACAGTTTTGCATGCCGTATGTGTCTAAATGGTTTCTGATATACGGGGCAAAATTTGTCAAGTGTCAAGTCAAAGAGTTGATGTCACCGATTTCAATGTAACTTTTTATAAATGTAGTGTTATTTGTTCACAACATTTTCACAAATAGGGGAGAGTTAATTATGGAAGGTTGCAGACGTACAGGGTCTCAAACTTTTGTGCACGTAAAAGTTTGGTAATTTATACATTTCAGCTTAAGTACAAACTTTATAATGTTTATTATGATTCTTACAGGATTTTTTCCGTTCTTTACGATAAAAATATTTTGAATTAGAAATTTACTTTTTTGATGCGCGAAAACAGGTTTTTAAATTTTGATTCACATTTTTCGCACGAATCGACCCCTTCGATTTTTTTGAAGATAAATAGAAAGCTTGACTTTTTTCCTAAATAATAATGTATAAATCATTATGGTACCATAACAATTAGATGTTTAAAAGAGCTCCGACAATCGATGTTACCGCGCAGTTATGAAGCGGCAAGCGGTCAGCAGCGCAGCGCAGGAGGTTTCGGTGTTGTCATTTGTTTTTCGCGAAACAAATGACTACACTATTGGATTGTGCTGCGTGCTGCATCCTGCGTGATATTTTTCGGCAAAACACCGACGCATTAAGACCTGTTTGCTCTGTCATTTGTTAATACAAATTAATATTTAAGTTTATCGAACAATATATCCAACATTAAAGAAACACCTATTCGAAGATAATTTGCACGAATTCTATGAAACAGAATCTCCCAGGGATTGTAAGCATATATGCATGGGCGTAGCCAGGTAGGGGCAGGGGGGGGGAGGGGGCCCCTAACTTTCAAATTTTTGCCTAGATATTCAAAAATACTACCACGAAATGCTTGCTTGATAATTTCGGCCCCCTAAATTTCAAGGGTTTTCCTATATACACATATACTGTTTAACAAATTATACTCCCAACGCTAACTAAATAATTAGTAAATTGATTTGAAAAGTAGATATGTGGATCATCCGGTTCTGTATCAAGTTATTATCTCTAACTTCAAAGCACTTCCATTTTAAAAGGGAAAAACCTGGCTGCAGTCGACAATGAGCAAAAATTGATTGAACGGAAACTATAAATAAATTTATAGTTCAATTGTTTATTACTTTGTCTTTAGGTTTGTGTCTTTACTAAGCGGTTGGGTGAACAGTCTTGGCTGTTTACTTCTAAAGTGTGACAAAACAAAATCAAGTAATATATTTAGCATAAATAAATATACCAGCCTAAAAAATCTGCGTACTCAAAATGTTCAATACGCCCTCATACTTATACACACATACATATGTATGTATATCATTTAACGTTTTTTCCGGCTATTTGGTTTATTATACAGGTATGTAGAGCGAATTTAAAAAAATTCATCAGGGTTTAGTTGAGATATTCGTTTTTGGCCACTATGTTTTGTACATTTCCCAGTACTGCAAAGCTTTTGACTGCCATTCACCTGGGAGTGGCCAGAAGTGATTCGTGTGCTTACGGTTCAAATCGTAGCTAACTACGTCCGGATATTTATATCCATGAATACTCTGGGTAGCGACCGAACGCTAGTTTGGGAGCGAGGTAAAGTGGGAGGGCGTAACACCCCGCGTGCGCTGTGGATTAATCGGGATGGTGCCTCTGCCCGGCTGGTTGAAGTCCTAGGGAAAATAAAGGCTGACATCAGCTCCACCCATGAAATGCGATGGACGGGGCGAGGAAGGTAAGCGTGAGCCTTGCGACGTCTACTACAGTTGCCACGTAAATGAGTGCAATTCGGTGTTGGATTTGTGGTGGGAGAGAGACCGGCGTTCACTCTAGTGGACGAAAGTCTAGCCACAATCCGAATCAAAGCGAGATTCTTCAACATCTCATTCACATGTGCCAATGCCCCGATGGAAGGGAAGGACGAGGCATCCAAGACTATCTTAGCTTAGAGCGTACATATTAGCGCTGCCCCCGACACGTATAAAAATCGTGCTTGGCCATTTAAATGCCAAGGTGGGCAACGAAGGGATCTTTGGTGCCAGTGTCGAAAAAATCAGCCTCCACATAGAAACGGCGGGCTGAGGATGATCCACTTCACCGGGGCCCGAAGCTTGGCAGTGTGTATTACTGGGTTCTAGCATAAAAACATCCATCAAGCTATTCTCATTTTCGTTGTTGGTGTTTCCGACAGGGTAGGAGTGTGATGTATTGTGGAACGATTTTCCGTCGTCCCTTGTCAAATTTGGTTTGGAGACAAACCGGTTTCGGCGTTGTTCCATCTTCAGTGTCATTTTTCGTTTTCTCAAGCTACATGGATGTCTCCACATCGAAAAATGGGAAACCAAATCGAGCATGTTGTGATAGACGGAAGGCATGCTTCCATGTTTTAGATGTACATACGTACACTCCGAGGGCCAAACATCGACTCGCACTACTATATTGATGCATCCAATATACGACCTAACCTCGGAGAAGCAAAAAAAGGGCCCCCAACAATGCAGGGAAAGTTCAACGTCGAAAAGCTGCAATCAAAACAGACGGCCAATGGATTCGGCGCTCGACCCTCACACCTGCTGTGAGAGAGCACTCTTCAACAAACCGACTTGCGCGAGCAGTGGAACCACATTTCCCGCTAATTACTGGTACGATCACGAGTGTGAGAAAATGCTTGAAATGCTGTCCGACAGAAAAAACACCCGAAATTTTTAGCAGAGAGTTGAACGACTTACGGAAGGTTTCAAGACTCTTGTATGAACAACCATGGCGACCTAGTGACCGATGTTCAGAACGTACTCAGATTATGGAGGGAACACTTTTCGACCCTTTTGAATGGCGAAAGCACTTCGAGGTCCCAGTCGATGACGATGGAGTCGATATCCCAGAGCCTGACTATGAAGAAAAGTGCCAAAGCCTTTTGAGCTGACGGCCTGTCAGTTGAGCTATTTAATTACGATGGCAAGGAGGTAATAAGGTGCATGCCCGACGACTGGAATTCAAGTGCGCTCTGCCCAATCCACAAGAAAGGCGACCCCGCCATGCGTACCAACTACCGCGGGATCAGCCTTCTAAGCATAGGTTGCAAGGTCTTATCGAATGTATTGTCTACCATAGACCAGGTATTCACAGTACGCCGAAACTTGGAAAAGACCCGCGAGAAAATGATCCGCACTCACCACCTATTTGTCGACTTTAAAGCCGCTTTCGACAGTACTTAAAGGTATATGCCGCTATGTCTGTCATACGCCTGTGAAAAATGACGTTGAGTAATATCACCAGCTCTGCTCTGTTGCCTTTCGCCACCAGACGGGGTTTCAGACAGGGCGGCTCTCTTTCATGTGACTTCTTTAATCTGATGTTGGAGAAGATAATAAGATCTTCAGAACTGAACCGCTTAGGAACAATTTACTACAAGAGTGTACAATTGCTGGCTTATGCCGATGACACTGACATCATCGGTAAGAACAACCGCGAAGTCTGTCCTGACTTTTCCAAGTTGGACAAGGAAGCAAAGCGAATGGGTCTGGTGGTAAACGACGGCAAGACGAAGTATCTCCTGTCATCAAACAAACAATCAGCAGATTCGCGCCTGGCACCCACATCACTTTTGACAGTTATAATTTCGAGGAAGTAGAGAATTTCGTTTACTTGGGAACCAGCATTAACACCGGTAATAATGTCAGCATGGAAATCCAACGCAGAATCGCTCTTGCCAACGAGTGCTGCTTTGGACTGAGTAGGCAATTCAGGAGTAAAGTCCTCTCTCGACGTACGAAAACCACACTATAAATCACTCATCATGCCCGTGCTGGTATGTGGCTTATTAAAATACAGCGGCTCAACTGGCTTGATCATGTCGTTCGAATGGACACCGACGCCCCAGCTCTGAAAGTATTCTGGCTTCACTTGGCATTTCTAATAGGCTTCAGTTGGTCAAAATTGCTTTGGCGGTTACAGCTCCAAAAAGGAAGAAGAGGAAGAGAATAGATCTCTAACCTTATCAGTCACACAGTGTTATAATCCCGACGAAATCCTTGACGGTGGTACCGGGAGGGGAACGGTACATGACGGTAGGAATTTTAGTTTGGGTTAAAGTCTCACACGGAAGGGGTTAGGCCTTCGATGCTTCCTCCTCGTAAAATAAACATGCTCAGTAAATGTTAACAATTTAAATCGACGAATAGTTTTATATCAACTTTTGTGAACTTCTGCTTATTTGTTTTTTGTACAACATATTTACCTTTATTGGTTACAATAATTTTAAGCTATAATAAAAAAATTTTTAGTACATAAGTAAGTTATTGGTTTTGAATTTTTTATTTTGTATGCCCCCCCCCCCTAAATTTCGTTCTGGCTACGCCCATGCATATATGTAATACTTCTATATTGGCAGTAAGTTAACTTCTCAATGTGTAAGCATTCCGAAATCAAAGCGAGACAGTCTAGTACCGTTTTTGTCAATGTATTGTGTACTTGAGTGCCGTTTTTGTATATGTGTTGTGTACATGTATATTTATAAACGTATGTGTTCCTTTTATTTCGTACGTGCTTATTGATATATCTGTGCTGTAGTGTTTTCGGACGGTACTAGCTCTTACTGCCAAGGAGTATTACATATATGATTGTAAGTACCCTGTGGGGAAAATCTCTAGTTCTGAATTGGGGCGCTTCTAGTACATTTAGACCCAGTACTGGTTCGCGATAAATCTCTTTTGCACGCAAGCAACTGGCGAATTTAACATGGCGATGTCCTAGGAAGTGTCAATTCCCCCCGCTGCATCCCTTTTTCGATAGTTACGAACTAGTCCTAAATTCTATAGTTCCGAACCAGTTCTAAAATCGACAGACGAAAGAAAAAAGTATCATGATTTTTCAATCTTTTCGGTTCTTCCGTGTGCGATTTACATTATTTTCAAAGAAAAATTTTTTCAATTTGAAATTAAATTAGTTGAAATATACGTTTACATACCTTGCTGTAGCTGACTTTGCAGAGGTGCTCGCTGTTATTGGTTAGATTCCATACGGCCCCAAGATGTTATATGTTAACACAAAGCTTTGTTTTGTATTACCAAACTATGAAATAGCATCTGCGAAGCACAGAATAGAAGCGTATTTGAACGAAAAAGCCGCCGAACACATATCTATGTAAAGTAAACAAGCCCCCCGCTGCATCCCTTATTCGATAGTTCCGAAATAGTTCTAAATTCGACAAATAGGATCTAGTTCGTTCTGCATCCCTTTTTCTATAGTTCCGAACCATTTCTAAATTCGTCACTTTAAATATAGATTTGTAGTGAAAAAAACTGAAAAAATTAGTTTCTTAAAAGTACCACTTTTCGCCGATTTTGGACTGGGGGGGATCTAGTTCCTATCGGACTAGTTCCTTTTTGGCGATAAAGACCTAGTACGGAACTAGAAATTTGTTTCACTAGTCCGCGGTTTCCCTGCAGGGTAAGTATGAACATTTTTTTGAAATGTTGATTTTTGGCTATACTACACTTTTATATACCGGCTATAGTGTGGTACTTTATCAGTGTTATTTTCATGTCTATTAAAAGTATATAATCGGAGACTGGCTTATTTCTGTAAATGCCGCCCGTTCGCGTTGCGCTCTCACACATCACAACAGACGGCATTTCGGCGGCCTCAATAATCTAAAAATCATATAACAATATAAGATTCTTAATACAAATAGACAAAACGCGCAAAAATCGTATTCGTCACGCATTATGACGATAATTTCTTTCTATGAGTATTCGATTGTGATAGCGGTGCTTTACCTTATAAGTAAAAGGTATAAATACCGATATAATGTTATATTGACTGTAAAGTGCAGAAATTAATTTTAACACGTATCTTCTCACCCTGAAAAATGACAAAGCAAGAATAACCAGTTGTATAATTAATTTTAATTTCTGGATTTATAATATGGTAGGAAAGAGTTATGGATGCTTTTGCAGTAATCCATTAACAAGAATAAATCGCATCTCAAACGATACTCGTCTACTCAAGATTATAATATTTATCAAAAAAAACGTAAACAAAGAAAATAATTTTGTACTGATATCTGTATACAAAATAAAGTACTGTTTAGACCAGAAGCGGGCATTTTTTGAGTTTCCAAACACATGTAATTGGGCTTCAAAATGCTGCTTGCTGCGACGTCGACACATTTATACTATCATCGTCTTCGTGCGTATTACGATAATTGACTAACTTTTCAAGAAATTCTAAATAAAAAGCCAAAGCGACAGAATATGATGCCTTTTTTTAAAAATGATCTATCATTTTCTGATAGAGAATGACTTTCTGATAGACATTGATAATTTTCGTGTTGATGTATATTACTTTAACCAACCCTAAATTTATTAAAGAACGCTGCTTTTAATTCAAGAAGCTTCTTCGATCACCCTCTTTCCCCTTTTCAAAATGACTATGACACAGTTTGTTTGGTCTTTTTAAACAAGACATAACATTGTGCCTCATAACGCGAAAGCAAATCACGCATTGCGCATACCAATCCATGTCAGAGAACTTAGATAGATAGAGAAGATGCAAACTGAAAGTGGAAACTATTCGCGGACGAAAAATTAACAGCGTTAGAAAAGTTCAAGTCGGAATGTAGAAATTCTGTTGAATTTAATGTTGATAACATAATACAATGTTGAGCAACATGAAATGTGATGTTCTTTGCGAGCAAATAAACGAAAATATGGTAAATCTTCACATAATTTTCATTAATTTGAAATTTTTGTTAAATTTTTATCTTATTCTCCTTTTATGAAGATGCAAATACAATTTAAAATAATGATAGTTTGGCATAAAGTTTACACACATATGTACATGCATACATATACTGGCAATCAAAAGTGAGTGCATGGTGTTTTTTGCTTAATATTGGCAATATTTTTCAATAAATTTTTTTTTATTATCGTTTTATAAAAATGTGGTTCATGCTTTAATCAAAACTATACAAGTCAAACTTTCAAACTTTACACAGAACATAGAAAAATTCAACGAATTCTCGTCTAAATTTTGACCTGTTTAATCTGAGTTTTTAGAAAAAATTTTGAGTACGCAGATAGATCGGTTTTTTAATTCTAGTGGTTGATTTTTAATGATTTTTTATTGCTGACGGCTTTTTGCACTTTTTACCAAATAAAAGAGAATTTCTTGTAGAATAAAATGCGCATGACCGTTTCTTCTTCTTCTTATTTGGCGCTGTAACCGCCTAAGCGATTTTGGCCGAGTCCAAAACAGCACGCCAGTCATTTCTCTTCTGTGCTAACTGACGCCAATTGAAAATGCCAAGTGAAGCCAAGTCCTTCTCCACCTGGTCTTTCCAACGCAGAGGAGGCCTTCCTCTTCCTCTGTTCCCAGCATCGCGGCCCGCGTTGAATATTTTCAGAGCAGGAGCGTTTCTGTCCATCCGAACGACATGGCCAAGCCAGCGGAGCCGCTGAATTTTAATTCGCTGCACTATGTCTACATCGTTGTAAAGCTCATACAGCTCATCGTTAAATCGTCTGCGATATTCGCCATCACCAACGCGTAAAGGTCCGTAAATCTTTCGCAGAATCTTTCTCTCGAAAACTCCAAGAGCCGCCTCATCAGATGCTTTCATTGTCCATGCTTCCGCACCATACACCAGCACAGGCACGATGAGTGACTTATAGAGTGTGATCTTTGTACGACGAGAGAGGACTTTACTTCTCAATTGCCTACTCAGCCCAAAGTAGCACTTGTTGGCAAGAGTGATTCTCCGTTGGATTTCAAGGCTGACATTATTATTGGTGTTAATGCTGGTTCCCAAATAAACGAAGTCGTCTACTTTTTCAAACTTGTAACTGTCAACAGTGACGTGGGTGCCAAGACGCGTATGCTCTGACTGTTTGTGTGCATGACCGTTTGCAAACAAATAAAAAAAATTAGCGCTATTTTTTACAAATTGCACTTGCAATATGCATAAAACCGCAATTCCCGTCGAAAATAACAAAAAAGTTTAACTTAAAAACATTGCAAATATTAAACAAAAAACAGGATGCACTCACTTTTGATTGCCAGTGTACATACATATTTGTGTTTAAAATTAACTACTTATGAAATAATTTTTGTGGCACGAACATATACATACTTGCGCTTTCTAAAAATGGGAATAAAAATTGGATTCGCATAAAATTTTAATTCCAATAACTAATATTTTAGTGAGAATATTTACAATAGAGCTTTCAGTAACTTTTGGCAAATTTGAGCGATTATGTGAAATTATACATGCGTTTGTACCTACATATCCATTTACATATATTATTTTAAACAAAGCTAATAGTAAAATTTAAAATGGAATATGGATATGAGAATTAAAAAAAACAAAAAAAAAATTATTACTTGGTCCGTCCGGGATTTGAACCAAGACAAACGGCGAGACGCCAAAAAGTTGCATCGCCTCTAGCATACGCGCCAACATTTAATAAAGCCATACTCGTACATTTTATATGGAGAATAATAATATTTCGTTTAAAATTCTGCATGTAAACATGTTCTCGACGATACGTGTAACTTTCATGAAAATTAACTAAAAAATTCATGTTATATTAACGGCTGGAATGAAAAAAACTATGTCCGCTAAAATGGGTTAAAATCAAATTTGAGTTGACATATTTACACGCGTACATGCATACATACATATGGACATATACAGTGGACTAGCATTAGCTTGGACATAGCATATCTTGTACTTTGATGTGGTTGAATCTTTTTATGGTACTGAAGATTTTCTTACGGGTGAAAAAAATTAAAAATCATCCGTGGATATATGTAAATATATTTTTATAAACGCTTTGAAGTTTAGAAATTTTTAATATTCAAAAATAAATAGAATAATTTTTGTGCAATTACAGTATATTTTGCTTTGCTGCCTTTATGCTTAAGTGCACATTTAAGATACCTACCCTAAAATGCGCATTAGCGGCATTATTTTTAACATTTATAAGGAAACTCCTCCGATATATGCATTCATAATACCTGCACATTGGCGATACCTGCCTTAAAAACTGTGCAACTATTATCAATTATCAAAGAAAGTATTACGTTTACCTGCACTGGCCCTACAATTACCTTATTTTACAAGCTTATATTTAATTTGCGCATCTCGCAGAACCACGAAAATTGTTGTCAATTTATGTAGTTATATAGATAATTAGATACCATTCGGTAAAATCTTCGCTTGCAGTAATTTCTACGTGGTAAGTGCTCCTCCATTATTTGGTTTCATAGGGATTCGGATACCTTCCTCATTGAAGTAGTAAAGAAAATTTGCTTAAGTGCTTTTTCGGTTAAGTGCACAAGTTTTTCGTGCAAAGAAAGATGTGCAGCTAAGCAAAATATACTGTATACAAATGGTGTTCAAGGCACATTGACCCACCTGTACAAAAATCGTGGCGCGTCATGGACAAAAATTTTACAATTTCGGACCGAAAAATGTGCAAACGAGCAAAGTTGCCACGTTACATTTGTGAACTTCCGATAAAACCACATATGTTTGTGAATTTAGGAGTTTTGATTTAAAAAAAAAAAATTATGTATGTTCCTGCAGAAAACGTTCACTTTATTTAATGTTAATTAAAATTACACCCTAAAATACTAGTAAATGACTGAAATATTGTTGTGGAACAGAGAAATAGATTGTTTTGCCAAAAATTACCAAAATTCGAGATAACTAATTTTACTGGATATAGAGAAATAGTTGCCACTTTTCACTTTGCTGGCCGAGATTTCTTAAATTTTAGATTTTAGCATTTTTGTGTCGGACTGAAAAAGTTGCGCTTGATGGTGATGAATTTGCGGGGAGATGTGCTGTGGTTGTTATGAATGAATTTATTTGGCCTTAAGAAATACGCGAATGCGTTTATGAATGAAATAGTTCTTGTTGTACTTGAATATGTGCGTGATTATGTATGTATGCTGAGTTGTACATATGTACCTATGCATGTGCGTAGTATTTGGCAGAAATATGCACATACGTATGTATGTATGTACATACTTATCTATATATGCATGTATGCATGTATGTATTTATGTTATCAATTAATGGAGTATGTATTTACATACATATGCGTGGGAAATGCATTTTCATTTGACTGCAAAACTATTGGGGCATATCGTAGACGAAATAAATACGACTCTGAAGTTAAAGTTGGTCAACCCCAAATAAGAAGAAAGTTATTATATGTAACATACATAGTATGTGCATGTGTAAGAACGTTATCAATAAATGATTTTCGAGGTTTTTAGGTATGTATGTACACATATGTATGTAGGAACGTTATCAATGCATAAATGATTTGGAGTATATGCTTTTTTACATACATATGTAGTACATATGTAAGTACATACATACATCCGTATGCGCATGCATGAGAAATAAAGTCGACTAAACTTACATAGTTGCAGCTTTTTACAGATATTCTATTGAAAATTAAGTCAAAAATCTGTAACTAACTTTAGTGTCGACTTTATTTTGACTATGAATATGCCCCATTAATTACATATATGTAATACGAGTATTGCAGTGGAAAATTATCATGCAACACATTTGCTCAAAATAAATGTTCATAAAACTCAAAAATAACTTTTCAAGAAAACCACTTTGAAGCTAACAAGTGCATTGCATTTGTATGTTTTTTTTTGTCAATGTGTCCATGTGTAAAGTGAATTTGTGAAAAAACTAAGGCAGCTAGAAAACTGCGGTGTATTGCATTGAAAATATCTAGCATAGATACGGTGACCATCCGTCCTGTATTATACGGGACTTTCCTCTTTTTTGACCAATTGTCCTGGTAATTAATTTATTTTATACGGGACGCTAAATGTTCTGTATTTCTTTAATGTCCTGTATATGTCCCGTATTCGGTGTTCGTTAATTCGACGCCTTAACAGCTCACTAAAATGGCATGCCTACGGAGTTGTACCTATATGATGTTAGTATTTGATCGCAATTTTCTCCATTAACAGTTATTATTTTCCAATCTGGATGCCTGTGATTCGAATTGAGGAACACATACAGTGACCAAAATATAATTTAGGACTCTAAATTTTAGCAAGGTTTGCTTATTTTTCTTTTGTTTATAATTTTTTTCTTATGAAAGTAAAGCCCCTTTCCTAACAAAAACCAAATATATCCAAATATCAGACTTTATGCAAAAACTATGAAAATTAATTCTGCAAAGTTTTACCAAAACTTCGCACTTTTTAATCAGAAACTTTAGCAAAAAATTTACCTAAAGTTTTTTAGCTCATTAAAATGAGTATAATAAAGTGCAACGTGCTCATTTGCTTCCCTATAAAAAAAATTTCGAACATACATACTTTGTATGAAAAAAATGCGTAGCACCGTCGACAAAAAAAAATTGCCAAAAATTAACGATTAGTCCCAGCTACTTCAAACTTGTACTTTATTATACTAAAATTCAAAATTTTTTTTTTGTAAAAAATGTTGTGGGGTAAAAATCTCGTAAAACGTATCCTACAAATGTGTGATGCTACTACAAGGGTGCTGTTTCAAGGCTAATACACCTAGGATCGTTTCAAATGGTTTTAAGATCTTTTAGCTTTTGTGGAAAAAATTCGCAAAATTATTTTTGTCCCGTAAGCATAGAAGCTACCATAAGAACCGATAAAAAAGAAAAAGCCGATTTTTCGACCAAAAGCCCTTTTGAAATATCGTCGGCAAATCACCAAATAGTTTGCTAATTGCATGTGTACATAATTTTTTCGAACAATACATAACTAAATAATATAAATTATTTTTTTCTTTTTCTTGTAATAAATCAAAACTATCAATAACATGCATTTTTTACCAATTTGACCTTTTTTTAACTAACATGCATTTTTACTATTTACATAATATAATACTCGTACAAGAAGCGAACTTGAACAGATGCTTTTTAAGTTTTTAGCAACATTAACTACTGAATAAATTATATTTATCAAATGGTCTTGCAGAAATGCAAATCAGCAATTCTAACTAATATAAAAGTACATTTAATATAATTTAACTATATTAATTTATTTAATTTTATAAAAAAAATATACATGAATACGTTTCTGCATTCACCTGCAACCTAGCAACACACAGCCAGACACTTGCAACAAATATAACATTATCATAACAGAAATTTACATTTTTCTCTGTTAACTCTTGTTGAAATGTTAATCGCGCTGTGGTGATATTCCATGGATTTATTTTTCAGCCAAACAATTTTACGTTCCAAAAATTTGCACCTTCTCTATCTATCTAAGTTCTCTGCTTTTGCTATGAGCGGGGTCAAATAATAATAATGCAGCCCTAGTGAATCTTTTGTTTACTATGGCAACCAACTACCGTTACTTCTATCAGCATTGACACTCACTTGATCGATCAAATGACAGTCATTCCCTACAGAGCCAAACTGGCATATAAAATTTTGCATGTGTGTTAGTTTTCGTTGTGAATGCGTTGTAGGGGGTCTTAGTGTATGTTAGGGATGTCAATCCCGGGATCCCGAGATTTCGTCTTTTTTAAGTCCCGAATATCCCGGGATTAGTCGATTTAAATCCCGGGATTGCTGGAAACAATTTTTTTGTTAGCCAATTAAATTTTTATCTCAAATATCCCGCCTCATAGGCAAAACAAGCATTTTTTGCAACATTGGTTGCGCTCAGTGATCGGACTTCTACCACATTGTGATCTGCCACTTTTTTGTGCATCTACCACGAAAAACGAAAAATCCATATGCTGCAACCCTTGCGGAAACATGTACAGTATTGCCAGCTATCAGTGGTTTTTCCAAGATAGCTGAATGAAGGAAAACAAAGTGGCAAAGAATTAAAAAAACACTCATGATGTGCTTATTTATAGTAAAATTGTTTGATTTTACATATTTTGAAGGAAACGGTGGATTCTATTGCATTTGTAATTATAGCAGCGGAGTAAGAGCGTGCTATGAATGATTTCGCAAAGATACGCGGAGCTGTCGGGCATAGCCATGGGCTTGTCTATGTCAGCTTCTGGTTGAATTATTGAACCATAAGTCAGAACTCCTCCTATGCTTGAAGAACTGGTTCTCAATCCAGTTAATGCAATAACAGCTTCTTCCAAGCCTTTGAAGACATGCAATTTGTTAGGACCTTGCAGAATTTTTAATCTTTTGTACAAAGTTTGATCCATAACCTGAGATCTACCACATTTCTTTGAAATCTACCACATTTTTTTCTAGATTCTACCACACAAATTTTTTTGAAGTCCGATCACTGGTTGCGCTTTGCGCGTTTGCAACACCGTTTTAATAAACAGCTGACTTTATATTTGGCAAAAAATTGTATGTAAACGCAACCAAATTTTTAGAGCAGAAGAAAAATATATTAGCCAAAATGACTGACACGCACAGCAGGTCAGGTAAATAATTTAGTGTATTTGATGGAATTCGTTTTTCAATCCGTTTTTTTCATTTACAGCGATTATTCCCCACAAGTCAAAATCAGTAGATGCAAAATTCGTTTGGTCACATTTTCTTGTCGCCCGGGGCAAGAGTGAAGCTGCAAAATGCATTAAGTGCAGATTTTACTAACCAAAGGAGGATCAACAAAAGGTTTGCACACTCACTTAAAAGTTCACAACATAAATATTTCCGAAACACGTAAAATCCCAGCGATTAATTATCGGAGCTTCCGTGCAAGCAGGCAAAGAAGACACAATTATTTGAAAGCAGTTCAGATAAAAGTCTTTCCGCAGTTTTGTCGCGAATGATCGCCGTTGACGGCATACCATTTTCTGCCTTTGTAAAGTCGGCGGATTTGCGAGCAATGATGAGTGCTTGTGGGTTTGATGTGCCAAAATCACGAGACAACATAAGAAGTATAGTGTTGAAATATTACCAAAAAAGCAAAGGCAATAGTATTGCAGAAATTGAGTTATTGAAAAATCAAGGGAACAAATTCTCTCTCGTATTTGACGAATAGACGTCGATATCGAATAGGCATTTCCTCAACGTTAATCTGTTCGCTGAAAACAAATATTGGAGTTTAGGCCTATTGCGCTATAAAACTTCGATGACTGCTGAAGTGTGCGTGGATATATTGGCTAAACATTTAGAGGAAGTAAATCTGAATTTATCAAAGGATGTTGTAGCCATCACGACAGATGGTGCGAGCACGATGGTGAAAGTGGGGAGATTGATAGAGCCGTTCCAGCAATTATGCTTTGCACATGGCGTCCACTTAGCAGTCGTTGATATTTTATATAAAACGGAACCAAAAACATTAAACCATGGTACGTGTTAAATACAAATATTCTTAAAAATTGGTCATTTCAAAATAAATAAATTTTCAGAAAATGATGACGCTGCAGATAGTTAATCAGAACTTGAAAATTTAGAGGAAAATATAATTTTAGTTCTATTATAACGAAAGTAAGAAACATTGTTCGTGCGTTTCGTAAATCGTCTACTAAAAACGAAATTTTGCAATATTATGTTAAACTTGAGCACAAAAAAGAGTTATATTAGACTGTAAGACTAGATGGAATAGTATGTTAGACATGTTAGAAATATTTATTTTGCTTGAAGACAGTATAAAAAAGGCCATCATTGATCTTAAAATGAGTTCCTTGCTTGATCATGAGTATGATATTATTAAAGAAGTTGCTCGTGTTCTACACCCCGTTAAAATTACTATTGAAGCCTTATGCGCTCGCAAGATGGACTTGTTCAAATGTGATGTAGCTTTGAATTTTATGCTTGGAGAAATAAAAAGGAAGAAATCTACATTGAGCAAAAACTTGTGTAATAAACTCGTTGAAAGGATCAAGCAACGGAGAACAATTCTGTCAGATGTTTACTCCTTTTTTGATGAATCCAAATCATCTGTATAATCTTAAATATGACTTTTCTGAAGCTCTTGATTTTACTGCCATTAGAAAGGAGCTCGAGAATATCCTCCTTAATGTAGAAAATGAGCCTTATTACGAAAGCGATATTAATGACACTAAGACGAAGTAGTTGAAGTAGATAAAGCAGTAAGTAAGTAAGATAAATTGCATCAAGTTTTAACGATCAGCTCGTAAATGACCCATAATAGGGGAGCATAAAATTTATCAGTAGTTTTGGTAAAAGAAATTGATATTTTTTCTAATGGTTGCGATAAAGGCTCTTACCTACAGAGAGAATTTAACTTTTTATCCACAATCCAACCAACAAGTGTTTAAGCGGAACGATGCTTCTCATCTGCAGGTTTTATATGCAATAGATTTAGGTCCAGGTTAGATGATAACACCCTTAATGCTATAATTTTTTTAAGATCGCATTTCCATCGAAAGATGGAACAATTTTGCTTCGTTCAAAATGGAATAGGTGACGCACTTATATATTTACTTTTTACTTAAATGTGTTAACTTTTTTATTATGACTTAAATATACTGATATCTTAAATTGATCTCAAACAGTGATTTAAAAATTTTTATATACATAGGCAGTTACTGCTGTACCAAATACTGTCACTTACAAAAATATTTTGCGTCGATTTTTTTTTTACAATATTCAAAATATTTCTCATGCTATTTTTTTGTTAATTTAAAAAAATATATAGCTCATTTTACAACAAAAATCATATAAATCAAAATTTCACACTTTAGAGAAAGTTGGTTAAAGTTCACCAAATTAGCATAAAAAAATAAAACTTTTTAATCATAATTTTTACAAAAAATTCTAAAATGCAGTTTTATAGCCCATTCAATTTAATACAATAAAGTGCAATTTTAAAGTTTCTAAAATCTCCCTTGATTTTTGAATTTTTTTTACTGACGATGTTGGTCACTTTCTTCCTAATAGCGAATTTTTTTGTGGCAAAAAAAATATAAAAAGTCAACGGGATGTTTTAGCAACTTCAAAACTGCACATACATATATAGAATCGTTACTTCTATATGTCTTTATTAACTTAGAAATTAAACAAATATAAGTGGCTTTAATACAGGGAAAATTCTGACTTTATTAGCGTCGCTAGAAAATACGTTGAATGAATGAAGTTGGTTTCAGTTAGTACAAACGAATGTCAAACAGCTCTGTTCGTCTATTGCGGCTTTTGGTGTTGCCACTTACTACTGCGACAAGTGTTAGGGTTGGTCCCTACACCACCCCCTTCCAGACCTAGCACCGGAGAAACGTAAACAGGTTAACTGTGTATGTTGGTGATGTATCGCTGCTAACTCTTCCCTGGGGAAGTAAGCCGGCTTAAGTCTATCAATGGACACCGTCACTTGTCTTGATCCAATCAATATTGTATACGTCTTGGGGTACCTGTTAACTACTAGTAATGTACTTTGGCGTCCCATAACGGCTTATCCAACCGTTTAAAAGCTCTCTTGCCACTGTCTCAGCGGTCATGTCCACTATAGGGATAACCTCTAACCATCGTGAAAAACGGTCGACACAAGTTAAGCAGTATGCGTATCCGCGCGAAGGGGTAAACGGGCCGACGATGTCCACATTAACATGTTCAAAACGCTTCCCGGGGACCGAAAATTGCTGTAGTTCCCCTTTCGTGTGACGCGCTATCTTGCAACGCTGGCATGCTGTGCAACTACGCACCCGTGCTCGTACATCGCTGCTTAACCCTTTCCAAACGAAGCTCTTTGAAATAAGCCTTATTGTTGCCTTCGCACCAGGATGTGCTAAACCATGGACCGCATTGAACACCACCTGTCGCAAAACGTCTGGAACGTATTGACGAAGTGTCCCCGTTGAGTTATCGCAAATGATCTGTACGCTCCTACCCGGAACTTGGCTTTTGACCAGGTGTAACGAAGTGGGCTGACCATTTAACAGGCTTCTCAACTCGTCGCTTCTATTCTGCTCTTCGTGCATCTGCTGCAAGTCTATCGGCGATGGTAGCGAAAACGTTTCGATTCTTGATAACATGTCGGCTACGATGTTCTCAGCTCCGCTGATGTGCCATATATCGGACGAAAACTGGCTAATAAAATTCAATTGGCGAGTTTGCCGTGGGGATAGTTTTTCCCACTTTTGATCGAGAGCATGCGTGAGCGGCTTATGATCTGTAAGTATTGTGAAAATTGTTCCTTCCAAAAAATAACGGAAATGCCGCACAGATTTATATATGGCAAGTAACTCTCGGTCATATGTGCTATACCGTTTCTCAGTTGGTGTAAACTTCTGGGAGTAGAAACCCAACGGCACCCAAACATTGTTCACTCGTTGCTGAAGAACGGCACCTACAGCGATATCCGAAGCGTCGGTCATGAGAGCGATTGTCGCGACCTTCATCGGAAAAGCTAACAATGCAGCCTCCGCCAATTGCCTCTTAAGATTTTCAAAAGCCTCCGTCGCCTCTACTGTCCAGGCAATAACTGTCCTGTCGTGTTTCTTGCAAGGGCCCATGAGTCGCTGAAGTGGCGCTTCGATGGCGGCAGCGTGCGGTAAAAAACGTCTGTAAAAGTTGACGGCCCCTAAAAATCTCCTCAGCTCATGAACTTCCTTCGGTTTCTTCAATGATATGATGCCCCTTACTTTCTGAGGCAGCGGTTTAATGCCTTTGCATGAGACTAGATGTCCCAGAAACTCTACCTCCTCCCGGCCGAGCTGACATTTCTCACTGTTGATAATTAAGCCCTTTTCTCGGTAGCGATCAAAAAGCTGACGGAGATGTGTCGCGTGCTCCTCCGGTGACGTGGAGGCGACGAGGACATCATCGAGGTAGGGGAAGGCGAACGGCAATCCCATTACTGTTTCATCAATGAAACGCTGGAGCGTCTGTGCTGCGTTCCTAAGCCCGAACGTCATATACCTGAACTCGAACAAGCCGAACGGGGTGAGGATGGCGGTTTTCGGAACATCTGCTGGGTGTACAGGGATTTGGTGGTAAGCCTTTTTACAGTCAATTACAGAAAAAATAGTTTTTCCATACAAGTCCCCTCCGAAATCTTGAATATGGCGGACCGGATAATTGTCTGGCAAGGTCTTCGCATTCAACCGCCTATAATCGCCGCAAGGCCGCCACTTTCCATTCGCTTTCTGCACCATATGCAAAGGACTAGCCCATTGGCTCTTCGAGCGTTGCCAAATTCCTCGTTCTAATAAATACTCGAATTCCTCTTTTGCACTTGCGAGCTTCTCGGGGGAGAGTCGGCGCACTTTTTGTACCACAGGGGCCCCTCTCGTCTCAATGAAATGTCGAGCGGCTGTCGAAGTTCTGTCCATCCGGGGTGAATCGTTGGTGAGGTCGGGGTATTGCGCTAATATCTGCTGAAATAAACTTACCCCTCTTAATGAGATGATGCTATAAGGTAGTTTCATGATTTGACAAATCGATCGTACACTCGTTGTTCTATCAATAATCGCCTTACTCTTCATGTCCACCAGAATCTCGAAATGTTTTAAAAAATCAGCACCCAATATAGGGTACCCTACGTCAGCAATTACAAACAACCACGAAAATTGTTTCCGCAAACCTAGGTCCAACACCATACGCTTAGTACCGTAGGTACTATTTTGCGAGTTGTTTGCAGCTACCAGCCTCATAGGCGCCCTCGATCGCTTGTCGGTACAACTTTTGGGTACCACTGATATCTCCGCACCGGTGTCTACAAGAAATTTTAGTGAAGATGCCCTATCTCGGACATAAAGGCGGCTGCAGTTATTATCAGCCTCCGCAGGAGCCGCTTTGAACGGAGGACTGATTAGTTTTCCGAACGTTTCTGACCGAAAGCACATGGCTGCCGGCATCGTGTTGCATTTTCACCAAAAGTGCGGTGATACCAACAAGTGTCGTGTGCTGGTTGAGTTGTCGTCCTGCGCGAACTGGTAGATGACGTTGTACCCGAAACTGCATTGCTGCGGTTCCGTTCCTCCCTGACCTTGCCGTTATTGCTGCCACGTTCGAGGCGATCGAGCCTGCTTATCAAATCCGCAATAGCAGGTGATAAATCCTCGCTGGGTACACCGACGACCTCTATGTTACCATTTGTCGTTGAAATCTCCATGATATTATCGGCTTTCTTAGCCAAAGCTTCGATATCACCCTCGAGTGTTGATAAAATTTGCTGCACTTGCACAGGCAAACGTCGCAGCCACAATGATTTCAAAACGTCTTTATCGACTCGCTGACTTGCTAAGTCTTTCATGTCACGAAGCAAAGTAGTGGGTTTCTTCTCGCCCAATTCGCAGCCTTCAAATAAGCGTTTGAGCCTTTTTTCGTTCGACTCGCCGAATTCAGTAATCAGTCTTTGCTTTAGTGCGTCGTACTTGCCACTAACAGGTGGTGATGAAATTATGTCGGTAGCGTGATTGAGAACTGCTGAATCAATTTCAGCTACAATTGTGTAGTACTTCGTCTCATCGGCCGTAATACCTGCTCGCACAAACTGCGCCTCCACCTGTGCGAACCACAAGCGTGGATCAGGCTTCCAGAACGGTGGCGGTTTGATGGAGAGCCGTGCCATGTGGAAAGAAGTGATAGCGTCTTCGTACCTATCTTCGCCTACGTTCACCATATTATGTTCTTAGCGGGGTCACCAGTTATAGAATCGTTACTTCTATATGTCTTTAATAACTTAGAAATTAAACAAATATAAGTTGCTTTAATACACGGAAAATTCTGACTTTATTAGCGTCGCTAGAAAATACGTTGAATGAATGAAGTTGGTTTCAGTTAGTACAAACGAATGTCAAACAGCTCTGTTCGTCTATTGCGGCTTTTGGTGTTGCCACTTACTACTGCGACAATTGTTAGGGTTGGTCCCTACACATATATATTTTTTTAAATTAACAAAAAAAAATACCATGAAAAATATTCTGAATATTGCAAAAAAAAATCTATACAAAATATTTCTGTGAGTGGCCGTACATGCATTTGTACTTGTAGTACAAAAATTATGTTATAAACTAATGTGGATATGTACATACATACATATATGTTTGTCAAAGTTTATGTTTGGTTGTTGTTGATTGAAAAGACTGATTTATAGCCTTAATAAATATGTAAATGAATTACTATAAATTGTACTTTTTTTGTTATATCAATCTGATTTAAAATACTATAATAGGATGATCACAGATGTGTTGGCAAAAGGAAAATTAAGAAAATAAAACTGCCTGAATTTCGGGACAATCCCGGGATCCCGGGACTGTATTTTCGAATCCCGAAAATCCCGGGATCGACAAAACCGGAAAATTGACATCCCTAGTGTATGTACAGATCACAGTCGACATTAATATAATATATAACGACTGTGTAAATATGAACTTATAGTGTATTATAATAAAGTTGAAAAATCTTGACAAAAATTGGCAAAGCGGGGTATTGTATCATTCCCCCAACCCAAGTGTTGCGGCACTTATTGATCACTTAAATGAAATTTTAATTAACAAATATGAAATAAGTATTCATAACATAGTAGTTGGTGATTTCAATATTAACATGAACTACGTATCAACATACAGCACAAAATTCAGTGAGATACTCACATTGATGGGCATGACCCAAAAAGTAGCTTTTAACACACGAATTACCAATATAACAGAAACTAAAATTGACTTAATATATACTAAATCAGATGAATTTAAATGTGAAAATCTTCACAAATATAAGATAAATTTTAATATTAAAACGTCAAAATCATATAAGATGCGAATGTCTAAGAAAATTATTGCATGGGATAATTATAACAGTGAAAGCGTAATAAACTTACTAAGATCGTTTAATTTCAATTTTGGTGAAAACCTACAAATCGATAAGAAAATGGAATTACTAAATAACATAACAACTCAAGCTATGGAGAGTTTAACATATGAAAAAGAAGTACAAATAAAATTAATGCATAAATGGTATGATCAGGAATTGGCACAAATAAATAAACACAAATATTATACTTACACCCAAGCGGGATGAGTATAAAAATAAAAAGAAAACATATAAGAGACTAATAAAAATGAAAAAGATAAAATTTATGGAAAACAAAATTAAAATGAACAAAAATAATACTAAAGAAATGTGGAAGCATCTCAAAATTACGAAGGGTATAAAAAGGCATTAATAGATGTTGTGCTGGTAGAGAATGAAAGTGAAGTGGCTAATGGATTAAGCACGTTTTTTGTAAACAGTGTGATTGAAATAAATAGAACAATAGAGAGTTTGGCGGTGGCACTAATTGATACACACATCAATAGTAGACTAAAACTTAAAAAAATATAAACTGATGAAGTTATCGAAATATAAGAGTTTAAATACAAAATAGGCGGTAAACAACTTTTATCGGACGGAAACTAAAGGATAAAAATGTTGTTGTCTCAGTTTTCCTTGACCTCAAAAGGGCCTTTGAAACGGTGGATAGGGAGATTCTTATTAATAAAATGCAAAAAATTGGTATAACTGATACGGAACTGAAATGGTTACGCAGCTATCTGGAGCAGAGGAGACAGCGAATAGTAATTAATGCAGCAGTATCAGATGTGTTGGAAGTACCCATAGGGTTACCTCAGGGTTCAGTGTTGGCCCCCCTATTGTTCCTAATATATATCGTCGTTTAAAGTGCAAAACCGCGTATCAACAAAATGCAAAACCGCGTATCAGTAAAATGCGGAACCGCGTATGTGAAGTTTTAGAAATCATTTGCTAGAGTGTAAAAACACCCATATTTCAAAATGGTTATCTTTTTTATAAAGAACAAGAAATCGCACTTCTGGCTAGTACATTTCAGGAGGAATGGATAAGGATTGAGCCAAGAGCTTGTGTGAGCAAATCCAATTTTTGGCAGTCAATGTCAGTTACGCGGTTTTGCAGAATGACGTTACGCGGTTTTGTACTTTAAACGACGATATAAATGATATAATAAACGCTATGGACTATGGTGAAATGAAGCTATTTGCTGACGATGTATTAAATATGATTAGTGGTAAGTGTATTAATGTGGCACTGTCAAAGATGCAACATGATCTCAATAACTTATACTTACATAGGCTTTGCGGAAAGAGACTGAAACTTAATATTAACAAAACAAAATATATGTATGATCATAACAAGAAGCACCGTCAATGATGAGAACATATCTGGGCTAAAACCAAATAACGAAAGTATACAAAAAGTAGAAAGTATAAAATATTTAGGCATACTAATTGATAGTAAACTTAAGTTCGAAGAACATATTAATTATATAGATGAGAAAGTTGCAAAAAATTGGGGTTATGCAAAGACCATCTAAATATATACAAAAAGAATATAAAATAAATATATAAATATAAATTATTGAGCTGCATTTCACACACTGCCCTTCTATTTTATTTATTTTTGATTTATTTGTTTTGATTTTAATCTACTGATTTATAATATTAAGCAGGTAAACGTACCAGCATATTTAAATAAAAATGTCGTATTGGTTAAACAAACGCATAACAGAAATAATAAATAAATAAAATGTAAGTAAAAAATAAATAAATAAATTATTATCAAACAAATACTTTCAGTCAAAATGGCGAACCTATAACCTCCATACAACTGATTGTTCAGATATGAGATTTTTTGTTATAACTTCTCCATTTATGCAGGTAGGAACCTGAAAATTCGCACCGTTTTCACCCATAACTAACAAAATACTTACAGTGAAAATAACAAAGATCCGGTCACATATATCTCCCATACAACTGATTGTTCAGTTATGAGAATTTTCGGTATAACGCCTCCATTTATGCAACTACTAACGTGAAATTTTGCAATACTCCCACCCATTATCAACAGAATACTTTCAGTGAAAATAACAAAGATCGGGTCACTTTTACATATAGCTCCCACACAACTGATTGTTCAGATATGCGATTTTTTGTTATAACTCCTCCATCTATACAGCTAGGAACATGAAATTTCGCAATATTTCCACCCAATATCTAAAAAATACTTACAGTGTGTTTAAGGGACTTGCGCTCCCTTAACATAACTATCCCGTATATCATCTTCCCATCCCGTAAATCCCTAATTACATCCCTGCGGCTTCCACTACATGCATCCCTGCGGCTTCCACTACATGCATCCCTGCGGTAGTTGGAAGTCCGCAAATTGCAAGGGAATCGCTTCCCTTGTTAATTAGTTCATAAGCTAAAAGTTGGATTAAAACCTTATTTTGAAAACCTACATCGCAATCTCATAATATTTTAACACAGTGAAAATGGCGGACCGATCGCTATAACCTCATTTCCTTCCCTATCAACAAATTGTCAAACATACTAAGTTTTTATGAAAAAATGCGTAGCACCTTCGACAAAAATTAACGGTAAGTCCTAGCTAATTAAAACTTGCACTTTATCGTACTAAAATTTATCTAAACTTTTATAAAAAAATGTTGTGGAGTAAACATTTCGAGAAAGATATCCTACAAATTTGTGATGTTACTATAAGGATGCTGTTTCAGGGACAATACAAAACTCTAAGATTATGTAAGAAGGTGTTAAGATCTGTTTGCTTATTCGGCTCGCATAAATATGGTCACTGTAGCTGTAACCTATAGCCTCCATACAACTAATTGCTCAGATATGAGATTTAGATAGGAACCTGAAAATTCGCACCGTTTTTATTCATTATTAACAGAATACTTACAGTGAAAATAACAAAGATCGGGTCACTATAACATATATCTCCCATACAACTGATTGTTCAGTTATGAGAATTTTCATTATAACTGTTCCATTTATGCAGCTAGGAACATGAAATTTTGCAATACTTCCACTCATTATCAACAGAATACTTTCGGTGAAAATAAAAAAGATTGGGTCACTCTTACATATAGCTCCCATATAACTGATTGTTCAGATATGCGATTTTTTGTTATAACTCCTCCATTTATGCAGCTGGGAACATGAATATCGCAATATTTCCACCCATTTTCTAAAAAATACTTACAGCCTTCATGCAACTGATTATTCAGATATGAGATTCTTTGTTATAACTTCTCCATATATGCAGCTAGAAATATAAAATTTCGCACTGTTTTCACTCATTATCAACAGAAAGTTTACAGTAAAACTAACAAAGATCGGGTCACTATAACCTATTTATAAGAAACTTAAGAGCCTGTAGGTTTAAGATTCTAAAGTTACGGGGGTAAGAGAATCAGGCTTGCCTGATCTTTGTTTTTGCATTTCTCAAAGATAAAATGTGGTATTTTAGGTGGGAAATTGTCAAACAGCTGAAAAAGAAATATTTCCGCTTCTGGCGGAAGTTGACTTGTTGAGTAATCATTGGTGATTTCTTACGGGCGATCTGAATTAGTCACGGGATTGAGTTATAAATCAAATTAAATTGCAAGCTCCACAGGTTATTCAAAAACAAGTAAGAACAGTGCTGTTTAGCCGAAGGCTTCATACCTTTCATTAACATCAGAAAATTTTACTTTAACAGAATACTGCATTTGAAATTAATATAAACAAGTAAGAAAGTCTAAGTTCGGATGGGGCCGAACATTAAATACCCGGCGCAAGTATTAAATATATGTTTTTCACCTTTCCGAAAGCTACCGCTACGTGGTAAGCCGGGGTGTCAATTTTGAATAAATTGGCGTCCTTAAATTTCGAAATATTGACGTTTCGAGCATTTCTAAAATTTACCGTTATATGAAAAGCCGTAATTTTAGTCCGATTTCAATAATTTTGAACGTTTTGCTTTTATGCGGCAAGCACAATAACCATACCGAGTTTGGTACAAATTGGTAGAACGGTTACCGAGATACATATATGTGATCATAAGTGGGCGGTGCCACGCCAATTTCCAAAATTTTATGATAAGCGTATTTACTGATAAAGAATTGTTGCAAGCATCAATTTTTGAATAAATTAGCTTCAATATTTACGGATTTATCGAAGATTTCGTATTTCTCCAAATTACCGTTATATGGGATGTGGGCGTGGTTACTGTCCGATTTTTAAAATTTTCGGCATTTGGTATCCTGTACCAAGGCCAATAACTGTACCAAGTTTGGAAGAAATCGGTGCAGCGGTTGCCAAGATATACACATGTAACACTAAGTGGGCGTGGCTACGCCCATTTTTCAAAAATTTATAATATTCTTATTTTTCGTCTAAAAGTTATTACAAATATCAATTTTGAGTGAATAATCTTCAATAAGTACTAAAATATCGTAGTTTTCGTATTTCTGAAAATCACCGTTATATGGGAGGTAGGCGTGGTTATTGTCCGATTTTGCCCATTTTCAATACCATCCGTCCTACGCCCGAAAGAAGTACACGTACCAAGTTTCGTTAAGATATCTTTTTTTTTACTCGAGTTATCGTGTGCACAGACGGACGGACAGACGGACGGACAGACGGACGGACGGACGGACGGACAGACAGTCACCGCTTAATCGATTTCTCTTTTCATCCTGGTCATTTATGTATACATTTGTCTATATCTATCTCGATTCGTTTTGCCTGTTACAAACAACCGTTATGTGAATAAAGTTATAATACCCTTGTGCACAAGTGCGCTCGGGTATAAAAAATCTATCGCAAAAACTTGTATCTGAACTATCAGTGGTATAGGAAATAAAGCACAATTTTCTAAGTAGAGTTTTTGGGATTATTTAGAAAACATCTGACGAAATTTCTCGGTTTTAGCTGTCCAAATAAAGAAGTTTTATAGTAAACCCCTATACCTGAACAATAAGTGGTATGGAGGCTATAGGTTATAGTGGTCCGATCTTTGTAATTTTCACTGCAAGTATTCTATTGGTAATGGGTGAAAGTTCGTGTTCCTAGCTGCATAAATGGAGGAGTTATAAAAAAAAATCTCATATCTGAACAATCAGTTGTATGGGAGCTATATGTTATGGTTGTCCGATTTTTCCATTTCCGACAAATGATTAATACATACTATAAACCTACAACTACTTAGCAAATTTCATTCGGATATCCTGAAAATTTAGAGCCTAAATTGCATACAAACAGACGGCCAGGCGGACTGACAGACAGACGGACGTGGGTCTCCAATAGGGTGGCCAGATTTTGAAACGGAGAAAGCAGTACTTTTCCGCAGGGCCTGGATTCAAGCCCGGTTCAACCCAACATCAAAAAATATGAAATAAAAAAAACAAACGAGTGTATTTCTGCCATGAAAAACGCCACAATTCGGAGGAGAAGCCCGGCCAAACACAAACATACATATGTGCAAGTGCCAATCTTGGATATATGTATGTTTCAAAGCAAGTATTAATGTAACCAAGTTATTTTTAAGCAAAAAACAAAACCGACTTCAATTCCCATATAAAATTTAAGATTATCGTTAATTCCTTCATGACCCGATTATCGGATTTAAACCTATACGGGACCTTCTGTGAAGCAACACCTTTCCTTAAAAAAAAGAATTATTGTAATCGGTTAACGTGGTCCAAAGTTATGAGGTAACATACATAAAAAAAAATATTCCGACGAATTGATAACCTTCGCCTTTTTGTGAAGTCGGTTAAAAAAATAACTAAATTACACAAAAGAACTCCAGACTCTTCCTGAATATACGACCTCTTTTAATTTACGCTTTATAATTAATTTAATATTTTTCTGATTTTCATAAAAGACCGCCATGCACTTACCTTGCTACGCCCGTGGTTACACTTTTTTACTATCACCCTCAACGAATGGCAGATAAACAAATAATTTTTAAGAAAACAAATAATTTTTAAGCAAAAAACAAAACCGACTTAAATTCTTATATACAAATTTAAGATTATCGATAATTTCGTCGTGATCCGATGATCGGATTTATACCAAATTAATATGGGACCACCTGGGCATCTTTCCATAACAAAAAGGATTATAGAAATCGGTTAACGTGGTCCAAAGTTATGCGGTAACATACATAAAAAAAATATTCCGACGAATTGATAACCTTCGCCTTTTTGGGAAGTCGGTTAAAAAAAGAACTAAATTACACAAAAGAAATCCAGACTCTTCCTGAATACATAAAAAAAGAAATATTCCGACGAGTTGGTAACCCTTCTCCTTTAACATTAGCATTTCCTCTAACATTAGCATTTATTAACTGATTGATAATTTTGACTGAACAAATTCCCTCTCCTACTTTTTTGTCTCTTTCAAATCAGTGTCAGCAGTGCAAATTAACGACTTGGTTACAATTCTAGAACAAATTTAATATAACTAAATCACGGTTGTAGAACAAAACTAGATAAATGCATGGTTGTATTTTGGATTACGTTTTTCTGTAACAAATTTTTTACATACATACATATGTAATTTAGTGGAAAAACTAAAATAAAAAATCGTCATTACAGGGGAATAATCGTCATTGCGGGGGAAAAATCGTCAAAACGTCATTGACCTAAAAAACGTCAAAATGAGGACGAAATTAGAGCTGTGTCAACCACTCACGATAGTATCGATATATCGAATTTGCTGTGCGTGCGTAACACTATCGATGTTTTGGTTCTGATAGTGAACGATAGTGTTCAGCATTTCTTATATTTTCACATCACTGTTTTTGGCAAATTGGAGAAAATACACGTGAAAATTACTTAATTAGTGTTGGCGGTTTAAATATATTCAAATATGGACAAATTTTTCCGAATCGCAAGTGTCAAGGGTAAGTGCCATGATTTATTTATCACTGTGAGAGAATATTCATTACAGTTTTGTTCATACGCAGATCCCGACAATAACAATGAAAAAGAATCGCAATTATTCAAAAGGCGCCGGATTGGCAATTATTCGAAGGCGTGGAGTCATTTTGAACGGTCAAAAGGTGGTAAGACGGCCAGGTGTATCCACTGTTCCATGTTTATAAAACCTCCAATTTATTCGACCACGTTAAGAGGGAGCACGCTGCCATTGATTTGGACGTATTATCAGAAGGCCCGAGGACGATTGTTCCGTTTCTGACGAACAATTACGATCCGTCTTCTGGAAGAAAAAAAATCATTGACAGTGCCTAGGCTAAACTCGTATCACAGGACATGCAACCATTTTCGATTGTGGAGGACTCCGGTTTTCGCGAGTTTGTAAAAGTGCTTGATCCTCGGTACACACTCCCTTCGCGAAAAACACTGCAAAACGTGCATTTGAGTGGCATGTACAAAGACATGAAGGCAAAACTGTTTGCGATTTTGGATAGTGTTGAAAGTTGCGCTATAACAACGGACTGTTGGACTTCGAGAGCTAACGAAGCGTATATTACTGTTACATGTCACTTTGTTAGCGCAGATTTTGTTTTGCGCACAGCAGTATTGGCCACAAAACCATTACAGGATAACTCGAATCATTCAGCTCAAAACATAGCTGTCTTTGATGAATGGAATATTTTTAGCAAAATATCAGCCATTACAACTAATAATGCAAGTTCTATGATAAAAACTTGCGAACTTTTACAAAAAAAACACCTACCTTGCTTTGCACACACCATAAACTTGGTTGTACAGGACTGTCTAGCGCTCGATTGTTTAAAAGATATTTTGGGAAAGTGCAAAAGGATTGTCACATATTTTAAGTCTACACTCAGAAAAAAGTCAGGCAAATATATTTCTCTCAACACATGATTTGGTAACTATAAACAAATAATGTAACTATAACCAAATCATGTGTTGAGAAAAACATATTTAGTTGATGTAACTAAACTCTTTTCTCAGTGTAGTGCAATTGCACTTAGCAAATTTAAAGCAGAACAACAAACCGAATAAAAGTACAGCTTGATACAAGAAGTGCCTTCAAGATGGAATAGTGCATTTTATATGATAGAAAGAATAATTTTACCTAACGATGCTATAGTGAAAGTTCTGCTAAGTACTTCCAAGGCACCACCACCATTAACAGCTGACCAAATCGCTTTGTTAAAAGAACTAATGTTGTTACTTGCACCGTTTGATAGTGCCACTCGTCACATTTCGTCAAGTGTCTCGATTACAATATCCCTGATTATACCAATTGTGTGTGGGTTGCTGCATAGCTTGGATAATGTGAAAATAAAAGTAAAATCTCCAGAAGGTATTGAAATTCATAAGTTTTTGGTGGAGCGTGTTATAAAACGACTCATGCCTTATGAAGAGCGCACATTTCCAAGAATAGGGACACTACGTGACCCAGGTTTAAAAAACAAGGATTTTATTCGCCATTTAATGCCAATCATGGACTTAAAATGATGGAGAATGAACTAGCCGCCCAAAAAAAATTGACACTGTGCCTTCGGAGCCGCCAACATTAAAAGAAAATTCAGTTCCCTCAGGGCAGAAAATTTTCGAGTTTTTGCAAACAAATATAGCCAATATGGGGAGGACAGATCGGGTCGATGCTATATTGGAGCTACGTCAATACATGTTACGGCACATTCTCCCCAAGACACAAATCCATTGGAGTTTTGGAAGGTAAGCATATCCAAAAATCTTTGAGTCGATACCAATGTTAATACCATTTAAATTAATTTATTCCACTTCGACCGATTCCTTATTCAAATCCTTAGCAAAAAGGATTCCATGCATTCCAGCCACTTCGACCGAGTCGGAGAGAATGTTTAGCAAAGCTGGGCTAATAATTAGCGATAGAAGAGCTTCGCTAAAGCCAAAGATTATAGAGATGCTAACGTTCCTCCATAAAAACATGTGGATCTCAAAGTAACTTACAAATTCACTTTGCAAGTTTTTTACTTCATATATATATATATTCTTTTTTTTGTGATATTAGCTATAATAAGCTATACGAAGACTGTGAAATGAATTGTTTAAGTTCATTTAGTATGTAAATAAAATTTAAAATGTCTAAAAATCTATACTATCGATAGTATCGAATTTTTTGTTGAAAAACCTCGAGAATATCGAATATCTCAACTATCGATGTTTTCCCAGCTCTAAACGAAATCGTCAATTCAGCAACGCTGGCAAACAAATGCAAATGAAAATGTGCTTTCAAATGCTCAACTTCAATCACATTTCGTTAAAACACGAGCAGTGATCGGGTTACAATAAGCTGGTGCAGAGCAGGGTTGCCACTGACGAAAAAAAATATTTACCAAACAAAAAATATACCAAATCTGGGAAATATCTACCAATAACTTTTTTATAATTTTTTTAATAAAACTATAGTTTTGTTATTTTCTTATTTATTCTAATTAAAACTATAGTTTTTTTATTTTTTTTAGTTATTTCGATAAGAATTAAAATTGTTTCTAAGAACTTTTTATTTCACTAGTTATACGGTATTTGAGTCGTATTATTGGCATATTTTCAGTTTCCTTCAACCAAAAGCGGAAGTGATGAAACTAAAGGCAACAATGAAACTTCATTATTTTAAAACTTCAACTCGAGCTTTTATTGACAAATACAGTAACTCAAAGAAAATAATTTTTTTTTAATATTCGAAATAATTTTAGAGTAAAAATCGAGGATTCAAACTACATATATACATATAGAAAAATTCCAAAAATTTTCGTCTAAATTTCGAATTTTGTACACTGCATTTTTAGAACAATTTAAAGTATAGAGTTTTAAAGCAAATACTATTTGAGTATAGTCAACAATGGGCTGCTTAAAATTCCCGTTGATTTTTTTATATTTTTTTTTTTCATTAATAAAAAATGGCGTTGATTTAATTTTTTTACGAACAATCATAGTGCGTAATTACATACCTGTAAATTTTTTCTTTATATTTAAATAATCATTTAAAATATTTAAGCAATCAAAAGCTCCTCGGGATTCCAGTAAAATTAGTTTTGAATGGAGCGCGATATGTTCGCCTTATATCGGTATACATTTATACGTATGTAATTATATAAAAAGTATGTAAATAAATGTATAATATATTTAAAGATAACTACGACAAATAAATCGGGAACGGAAAGTTCATCAAAAATCTACCAAGCTGAGAAAAAATTTACCTTTTTACCAACCCAAAGTTTTTGTACCAATTTTGGTAACAATTTACCAAAGTGGCAACCCTAGAGCAGAGACAAGAGTTGGTCCGCTACAGCATGACAGCCGAACACTTTTGTAAATACTCCAATATACCACAAATAGACTACATGGTCCAACAATTTTTGAAATGCTGCTCATATACACTAATCGTCATTTGAATTGCGCACCCTTTTAATCCTAAGTATGTATTTAGAGTTTTCTTTTTGTTAATTTAATATTAATTTTTTGTAAAAATATATCATATTCAGAGGGTAAATGCAATTTTAAAATTGCAAATGGTAAACTGTCTTAATTGTGGCATGCATTATCAAGGTAGTAGAAAGGGGAAAAAATAAACAGCTTTGGAAAAGATCCTAACATTAGTATAACTATATAAAAATGCAAAAACACCAAAAATTAATTAATTTAGAACGGAGTTTTTACTTAAGAGCATAGCATACATAGCATTAGTTAAAAATATCCATAAATAGACTAAGTAAATCAGAAAAGCATAAGTATTTTCGTAGATAACGCTAAGGCAGGGGTCACACGATTTGCACATTTGTACATATTTGTACGCCTTCTCAATACCAGAGTGGTGTTGTTTGAAAAGTTTTTATTGAGCTGAACTCATTATTTTTAGACAACATCACTCTGTGACTGCCAAAATCAAAAAATGTGTACAAATCTGCAAATCGTGTAATCTCTGCTTAAAAAAATTGATAAGAATTATTTTCTCAGCATTAACGCACATTACTAGCGTTAACTTCAAAAATACTTAAGTTTTTCTGATTTACTTAGTCTATTTGTGGGTATTTTTAACTAATGCTGTTGGTTTTCAAGTAAAAATTCAATTCCAAAGTAATCAATTCTTGGCGTTTCCTGCAAATTGCTAAAAATCCTAAAATATACATGTCACCAATAAAAAAAATCTCGAACATTTTCTTATACGCCGCTGAGACCGGCAAACGTGCCAAATATAGCGATGTGAGGGAATCGGCGTAAAATTCATTTCCACACCACGTCAACCGGTACAGTACGATGGCCAAAATTCTACAGCACGGATAACAAAGCTTAAGGTCTTAAAATGATCGTATAGACTCCTCCATTGAAAACAGTGTGGCCTTTTGGAAAATTTAACATGGCGTCTAATTTAACCGTAAATTCGATCTTGGTTTACAACTTTTGTGCCAATAGAGAAAGAAACTGCAGGTTTTTATGTTTTTGGGGTTGCTGATCACGAACCTAGCGCAAGATTTTAATAATTCATAACAGCGAATCCAATATGGTGGCCAAAAAATTAAAATCGATTCGGTCCGCTTGAAACGTTTTCCTCTGGGGACCTTGGGGCCGGTTATTACCAATCTGAGGTCAGGATGGAAAAATTCAAAAGGGCGGACCCAATATGGTGGAAAAGCAAAAAATAATCTACTTTATCCTGAGTTTCACCCGAAAATTTGACATCCGCCCATAGTAAATACATGGAAAACGAAAGTGAAAAGTGAACCGGTTCGTGATAAGGCTGAATAATCAAACCGATTCGTTTGAAACGTTTCCCACGGGGGTTTTGGGGTTGGTGGTCATCTAAGCGTTGTCCAAATAAATTTTCATACAAAGCATGTGGAGAATGAAAATCTCTACAACTTTAATGTTTGAATATGCTACATATCTTCAACAGAAATTGTTGAAATTGCGAAAACCGTGGCAGTGTAAAAATTTTTCGCAGTTTTTGCTAATTATTTACAATAAAAATGGTTTTTTAACCTTATATATAAAAATGTAGAAAAATAAATTATCTACACATTTGTATTGAACCATTCTTTTACAAAAACGCAAACTTAGCTTGCAAATCGCAATAAAATAAAAAAATAAAAACATAAAATCTATGATGGCGAAATGTTCCCATATGAAATTTAGAGGCAATACTGTGGATCCATATCTGCTTGTCAAATAGAAGTAAACTGCATCAAAAGTTCGCTACTACAAATTTTTTGTTTCAAATGCAAACGCACTCAAGCCAATTTCGGGTGACACAAAAAAAAAAAAAAAATTCGACGACGTGCGTTCCCAAACGCAAGCCGCGAATATTAGTTTAGCCTGTAAGTTTTACTCATTTCCCCTTCTATACCTAATAGATATGCATGTCAAGCACACTCATACGAGTACTGATATGTATGCCTGGACGTCCGCTTTAATGTTTCGAAATGGAGATACATACATACATATTTGAATATCGTCGTTTAAAGTACAAAGCCGCGTATCGTCATTCTGGAAAACCGCGTAAATGACATTTGCTGTCAAAAATTCGTTTTGCTCACACAAGCTCTTGGCTCAATCCTTATCCATTCGTCTTGAAATATACTAGCCAGAAATGCGACTGCTTTATAAAACAGAACCACTTTGAAATACGAGTGTTTTTACTCTCTAGAAAATAATTTATGCAACCTCACATACGCGGTTTTGCATTTTGTTGATACACGAATTTGTACTTTAAACGACGATGTAATTAATTACCTGGAATCAAGTGATTCATCCAAATATTGTTGCGTCGCTTGTATTTTCCATTTTATATCGATGGGATTGTCGCCTTGGACGTTGCATTGCACATGCACCTGCTTTCCTTTTGCAACTGATATTTGCT
>NW_023458588.1:163187-170284 GCF_013731165.1 Rhagoletis pomonella | reverse complement strand
TAAGAACGCCCTATTTCAGAATTTGGTTAATGCAGATTTGCATTGTACTGAGGTTTATTATATACCAAAACTTCAGACTTATTAAGCTAGTATGTACTTGTATGGTAAGGTATGTATCAGGGTTGTTGCGAATATTCGCATTCGCATTTGCAACCGCGGAGCTTCCGCATTAATTTTAACATTCGCATTCGCTTTCGCATTCGCAATAATCAATGCGGAGCTTTTGCAAATGCGAATGTTGTGCAAGTGCATCCATAAAACGTATATATGGCAAACAAAATGACAAATTGTAGCCAATATTTTTGCCTGTGTTAGTGGGAGTATTTGTGTAACAAAACTGGTGAAATGTCATATTTATCAACTTTGATAAAAATGTCTTAAAACATATTGGCCCGTAGTTATAGTCGAAAGTTAAAACCTCTTCTAGTTAAAATTAATCTTTAAGTTTAGAGCAGGCTTTAAGTTTTAGTCAGTTATAGACATGTTAGAGGCAGGTTTTTGCTAAATTGACACATTAATATAATGTGAAAATATAAATATAAATGAAAAAAGGAACCAATCGGCATTAGGAAAAATTTGTTATTTTAGCAAGTTCACCCTGCGCCAACTGACTTTTATAAATAATTTTAAAAATGGCGCAGCAAACATTAAGTAAATAACTTATTTTTGTAAAATATAATTTATTAACGTAAATAATTTAATTTTTATAGGAAGTGAAAAGAATTCGTGAAGTTAATTGGACTGCTGCTGAAAAGACCTGCTTTCCGTCCCCCTCTTTCATTTGAAAAGGATCTTGGCGTTCCTTGTATGTTTTCCTATTTCTGGTTGCGATTGTATTATCCAAAATCCCAAAATCTCGAAATATCATTTGATTGGGAAACATATTCTTCAAATTAAGACCACTTTTGAATTTTCTCCGCAAATTTTGACAGGAAAACGTCTACTTAGAGTACGCTTTTAAGATTTTAAAACCTCGTCAACCTCATTTTAAATTTAAAACGTCGTTGTAAAGTTAAAAGGCCTTTTAAGTTGACTATGACAGTGTTAAAAGAGTGTTTATCTTAATATACAGTTTTAAATGTTAAAACCTGCCACTAACTTGTCTATAACTACGGGCCATTATTTCTTAATCTATATAACCGAGCTATCAATGGGCAGCCATATAAGTTCCAACTTCTACTTGACCTTTGACGTACGTCAAAGCGAATATAGTCTTTTTAACAATGTTTTTTTTTCTTTGCTTTAAACACCTGCGTTGCTTTCTGTCTCTATTATGATTTTTTGGGCTAATCTTAAAAAAACTAATAGACACAAATGAAGAAAGTGTGCATTATAATTCTTAACCAAATGTCGTGATTTGCTTTTGATATTACATTTGGGGAATTTATTAAGTACTAGCTTTTACCCGCAGGTTTCACCCAACGCCAGAAGGAATTAAAGGGGTCATGTGACTTGTGGTTCCGAAGTTATGGCTGATAAAAAATTCCAAGCCTATGTTAAGTGCTACGCCTCCTTTTACAAACTCATTTATATATACCTTACTATAAGCTCTTACCATAGATATGTCTGCATACCAAATGTTATGTTTATGTGACTTATTGTTCCGAAGTTACATCTGGTAAAATATTCCACGCCTTTGGGATTTGCCGCCCCCTTTCAGAGTCTTATTTATATGTATACCTTACTATAAGCACCTACCATAGATATGTCTGCATACCAAATTTTAAGTTCATGTGGCTTACGGTTCCGAAGTTAGAGCTGATTAAATAATTCACGCCTATGGGTGGTGCCACGCCCTTATCCAATACCGCCAATTTTTTCCCATAAGTACGGAATTAATTTTATTTATCTCGACAGCAAGTTCCAATGCTCTACCACAAATATTTCAAGAGATATACAACATGAAAATTTTAGTTAGTATAGGAGGTGCCACGCCCTCTTTTCCAGTATTGCCCATACACTGGATTCTTGGCTAAAAACTTTTGTGGTAAAACTGTCCCTTCTTTACTATTTAAAGTCAAAGAGTAAACTTCTTCAATAGGGATTTCCATCAAAAATGATAAACGTCTAGCTATAAAGAGAATCGAGAAACTGATTCGGCTGGCAGGCACGAGCTTGAAATCAGAATTTTGTTCAAAATTTTCATTCCTGGAAAGTAATAATTTATTTTTCATATCCACCATTTAGCTCGCTATAAGCACACATTTGTCAAACCCGCCACAGAAGAAAGTATTAAAAATTAGTTACAGAAATTAAATCGAAAAACGTTGATGAAGTTACAGATTCCTCAAATTCGAAACAGCCAAAGTAATGAGAATGAAGAATTCTTTTTAAAAACTTTAGAAAACCTGACACATCTGGTTTGGCCTCGCCATTAAGCTAGATTCTAATCGTTTCTTAAAAATACTTGACATCCGCATTCGCATCCGCGGATGTCTAAAATTCCACATTCGCAACATCCCTGGTATGTATGTATATCTAAGTTAACACTCCCCAGAGTTAACTCGCTGCGGCGCTCCCACTGTTACCCACTACACGTGCTGCTAAGTCAGCACAATTACATTCTCACGGCGCACGGCAACCTAACACCCAAAGTCAAGGCCATGGCTAGTACCAGCGATTAATACGTATGCTACTGCATTACTCCAGACGCACCGTCAGCATAATACTATTTCGCATACTTGTGAAATAGCATCAACCCATAATGCAAGTGTGGGAACTAACGGACGAACTTATTCACAGACAACAATTATGCAACAGGTACGCTGCTGCTGGACATTGGCTATAAAGGGAAGCAGCGGACACAAAGCGGGCAGTCGAGTTCGGGACGGGTAACGCTACGGTTTAGATTAAGAATTCTAATTGTAATTAAGTAAATAGAATAAACTGTGTTAGATTCCAAAATTTGTGTTGTAGATTTGTAACTCGTAGTTAGAACTATTGGGCGCGTTGGCCCAGCTAAATTATTTTTTTGACTTATACGGACCTAACGTCCGTAACTTCTATATCGTCGTTTAAAGTACAAAACCGCGTATTGTCATTCTGCAAAACCGCGTAACTAACATTGGCTGCCAAAAATTGGATTTGCTGACATAAGCTCTTGGCTAAATCCTTATCCATTCGTCTTGAAATATACTAGCCAGAAATGCGATTGCTTTATAAAAAAGAGAACCATTTTCAAATATGAGTGTTTTTGCGCTCTAGAAAATATTTTTACAACTTCAGATACGCGGTTTTGCAATTTTGCTGATACGCGGTTTTGAATTTTTTGATACGCGGTTTGCACTTTAAACGACGATATATTAATACGCTAACATAAATTTTGTCTCCGTTCGTTTGGCGATTCTACCGAACCGATTTCAAAACCAAGAACACCGTTGGAAAGGCATTTTTCCATAGATGTTTTATGGTTTCAAAATTGGTTGAAAATTACGGCCAAAACCGTCGTTTAAACATTTTCGTATTTGTGTATAGATGTTGCTGCAACATGTTCAATTTGACATGTTTCGCATGTTGTTTCACTTCACATTTGAAATTAAGCTTTGAAATAAAATGTTGAAGATGAAGAAATAAATGATAACGAGGAAGTCAAAAAAAAATAAGGCCAAAGTGAAGATAAAGACGAAAATGGAGACAATGACAGATACATAAGAATTAGGGTAACTGAAAGGGTAAGAAAATTTCTTGAATTTATGAAGTGAAACTTCTGTAGCGGCAGTTGGTTGGGTGGGAGTAAATTGTCAAACTCAAGGGGAATAATGCACATGGAAATGGTTCTCAGCGGTCTAGCGGTTTGAGAATAAAAACAAAAACAAAGATGCCTAGAGATGCAGGCAAAAACGAAGATCAATGTAAATTTAACCACTTTAAGGTGAAGGTGAAGAGGAATATGCAGAAATAATGAAGACAAGGATGAGGATGAAGATCGATATTGTTATCGATATAAAACTCGATATTTTTATTGATATAATAATCGATATTTCTATCGATAAAATAATCGATATTGTTATTGATTAAATAACCGCTATTGTAATCAATATAATATCGATACAATAATGGATAATGTTATCGGTATACTAATCGATTAAATAATTGATTTTGTTATCGATATGTACAATAATCAATACTGATGATTGTTTTATCTATCGATGAATAAATCGATTTTGCAATCGTTGTATTTTTCTATATGTTTATGGATATTGTTATCGGTATTTTTATTGAAACAGTTATCGACAGGGTTACCGATTTAATAATCGGAACATGGAGTGCGATCACATTACATGACAGGACATCACATTATATAACATGATATGATGAGACATCACATTATATTACACCACATAATATGTTATCACATCACACGATATCACGTGACATTACATCATATGATATGACATCACATTATATAGCATGACATCACATGACTTGACATCACACGATATGACATCGTATGACATGACACGGCATTACATGACATGGCATGACATGATAAGACATCATATGGTATGACATCATATGACATGACATCACAGGATATGACAACACATGACATGACATCCTATCACTTCACATAAAATCACGTCACATCTTATCACGTCATCGCACATCATCTCATCTACGTGAATAGAAACAGAAAAGGATATAAATAAGCAAAGATGTGAAAGATAAAAACAAAGATGAAGACCAAGGTAAATTTACCGTTTTCAAAACCAAGAACACCGTTGGAATGGTAATTTTCTGTAGATGAGGAGAGTTTTTATAGTTTCGATATTGGTTGAAAATTGTTGTTTAAAAATTTCCATATTTGTGTATGGTTGTTTTTGCAACCTGTTCAATTTAAGCTGTTTCGCATTTTGTTTTACTTCGTATTTGAAATTAAACTTTGAAATAAAGATAAATATGAAGATGAAGAAACAAGTGATAACGATGAAGACAAAAAAATAAGGCAAAAGTGAAGATAAAGACGAAAATGGAGATAAAGGCGAAAATGGAGACAATGAGAAATACATAAGAATTAGGGTAACTGAATTGAAATTTTCCATAAAAGTTACCGAAATTTATCGAATCATCGAAGTGTATAATTATCGAAATTTATCCATGCCTATTAAGTTATTACAACGTATTTAATTATTCAAATTGATCAACGTTTATTGAGTTGTTGAAATTTATAGACACAGAAACTTTGTTGTCGAAATTTACGGAGAGTTATCGAGCTATAAAACATGTAGGATTATACAAATTAGTCAAGTTAAAAAGTATCAAGTTATCGATTTTTATTGAATTATCATTATTTAAAGACTTAACGAAATTTATCGAGTTGTAGTAATGCATGGAGTTCTTTCAACTTACAGAGTTATCGATAATTATTGATCTACTGAAATTCGTGACTCATCGAATCGAAGTTTATGGAATTTTCAAAATATATCCATTAATCGAAATTTCAAGATTATATAAGCTTATCGATTTATCACTGCTTATCGAATTTTATCGTGCTAACAGAGTGTAATGAGTTATCAACATTTTTCGACAGCTTTCGAAAAATGTGGAGCTGTCAAAAGTAAAAATTTTTAAAGGTATCCAAAGAATTTACATTTTTGAGTTATCGAAATTTATCTAGCCCTCGAATTTCACAGTTATTGAAATTGGTCGAGTTAACGAATTTTATTGAGTTATCGGATTTTAGTGTTTTTGAAATGCATCGCACTATCGATATGTATCAAATCATTAATATTTATCGATAAAGTGGAATGTATCGGGTCAATTCTAAGTCCTGCCGAAGTCCTCAAAAGACCTCCTAAGATAAAAAAATTTTAGTTTCGTCTTAGTTCCAAAGCAGAAGATGTTCCGGTAAGTTAATTTGGACCGTACAAGTTTTGCTACGTGTTAAATTACAAACCCTCTCCAAGGCTCTTTCGCTATTTTCGCTCTCGATTTACATGGATGCCAGAACGTGGCGACGGCTAACTCGGCCACAGAGAATGCCAGATTGTGGCGGCAGCTTGCATAAGAAATAACAGCGAATTGAACAGTACAGCCAAGGCAATAGTTCGATCGAGGTCGAACATGCCGCCCCCCATGCTGGGACCAGCATAGTCCTCCATTTGGTTTGGGCTTAACGCTGGCGAAGGGGAGAAAATGTGCCAAGTGCACTATTTGGTTGCAAAAATATGGAATGACTAGCGCTTATACGTTCCATTTTTTGTGCGTACGGTAACCTCGCGCACCAGCTTGTCTGATCCGGGATGGAGTTCAACAACTCGCCCCATAACCCACTCATTTGGTGGTAGTCGGTCATCTTTGACTATAACTAAGTAATTCAGTTGTAAGTTTGGCCGTATTTTGCACCATTTTAGCCGCGTTTGCTGATGAGCTAACCAATAGGAGGTCCATTTTTGCCAAAAGTGTTGCAACATTCGTTGTGTTTGAATAAAGTGTTGACTAAGTGAAACGTTTGGTGCTGCTGAATTAATGGGCGGCGACAGAAGCGGGCTCCCGATGAGAAAATGCCCGGGAGTGAGCACCGTCAAATCATCTGGGTCCGAAGTCAGCGGTCATAGTGGCCGAGAGTTAAGGCATGACTCAATACGTACAAGAAGTGTTGATAACAACTCAAAGGAAAGGCGGGTACCATTCAGAACCCGCTTTAAGTGATACTTGACGCATTTCACATTGGCCTCCCACAGACCCCCAAAATTGGGGGAGTGAGGGGGGTTGAAATGCCATTGGATGCCGTGATTGGCGATATTTGGGACGACATCTTTCTTTATGTCTTCGAGAAGTTTCCGCTGGCTCACCTGCAACACCTTATCTGCCCCTACAAAATTAGGTCCGCAGTCGCTGTACCTCGCCGGTCGATGAACCTTTGCAGTGCGAGGAGAAATGCTTCGGATGACATTCCTGTAACCGCCTCCAGATGAACTGCACTCGTAGCTAAGCAAATGAAAATTGCAACGTAGCCCTTGTATGTGGTGTTCCCACGGTATCACGACGATTTTAATTCAATAGCACCAGTGTTATCAATACCGGTTGCTAGAAATGGGCGTTGCGGTGGATTGACGCGGTGAAAATGCAAATCTCCCATTAGCTGTGTGGCTGTA